>NC_057810.1:706025892-706282588 GCF_018294505.1 Triticum aestivum | reverse complement strand
TGGTGGGACGAACCGGGACCAATGGTCCTGGCTCCTGGCCCACCACTATTGGTCCCGGTTGGTGGCATGAACCGGGACCAAAAGGGTTACCTTTAGTCCCGGTTCATGCCACCAACCGGGACCAATAGTGGTGCCTATATATAGCCCCTCGCGCAAGAGCAGAGCACACTGCTCTGTTTTTTCTGGCCGAGGGGGAGAGGGCTTGGTGGTGCTCTAGCTCACTTCCTATGCACACAAGGTGTTCGATGGAATGCCCGAGCCACACTACTTAAGGTTTCTCCTCTCCAAGCTCGACCGCCAAGCTCCATTTTCCTCAATATTTATCTAGGTTTAGCGGTCCGTCACGCCCCGTCCCCGTCTTCACCGCCGTCGATCACCCGCGCCGATCTCATCGCCGGCACCACCGTGGTGAGCCTCTTGTTCTTATCTTCTTTCCTAAAGGAAAAATAGTATTACTTGTTTGTTTAGATAGATACTTGTATTATTTTCTTACTTTTATTATTGCATCTTATATAGTGCGCCGATGGTTTTGGTATCCGCCCCCGTCGGCCCTCGTCCTGTCTATGATTCGGATGTGGTATATATTATCTTTTCATAACTATTGGTTCATTTATTGTTTATGAAAATTATGCTGACCAACGTGACATAGATTTTATTTATCTAGGAGGTTGTTGAACCGGAAATTCCAACCGACCCTATTGTCGAGAGGTTAAATTTAGTTGAAGAAGAAAACAATTTCTTGAAGGAAAAAATAAAAAAACTTAAGGAGGAGAAGATGATATTGGAGTTGCATGTTGCGGATGTCGTCTATGATCACAAGATCAAGATGGATGCAATGCGCTTGAAGATGAGAAAGATTAGAAAATATGCCATTCATACCGAGGCTTGGTATCATTATGCCGTTGGATCAGTTGTTACCTTGGTTGCGATTATGATCGCATTTGTTTTCGCATTGAAATGTTTTACATAGTTTCAATATATGGTTTAATTAATTTAGATGCTCTGCAGAGCTTTATGTTGTTAGATGAGAACTATGTATCTACTTTGGTTTTTATGTGATGATGAACTTCTATTAATTTGGTCACTTAATTATCTATTCATGATGTTCTGTAATGATTTTTGACACACTTAATTATATATAATGCACGCAGATGAACCAGCAATGGATGTACGGTGACAGGCACACCTCCGAGTACATTAAGGGCGTGCATGATTTTCTCGAAGTGGCTGAGGCAAACAAGCAGAATGGTTTTATGTGTTGTCCATGCCCTATATGTGGGAATATGAAGTCTTACTCTGACCGGAAAATCCTTCACACCCACCTGCTTTACAAGGGTTTCATGCCACACTATAATGTTTGGACGAGGCACGGAGAAATAGGGGTTACGATGGAAGATGGCGAGGAAGAAGAGTACGATGACAACTATGTGCCCCCTGAATACGGTGAAGCTACTGAACATCAAGATGCACCAGAGGATGTGCACGATGGTGCTGCAACGGGCGAAGCTGCTGAAGATCAAGAGGAACCAGATGATGTGCCCGATGATGATGATCTCCGCCGGGTCATTGTCGATGCAAGGACACAATGCGAAAGTCAAAAGGAGAAGCTGAAGTTCGATCGCATGTTAGAGGATCACAAAAAGGGGTTGTACCCCATTTGGAAAGGATACGAGATAAATGGGAATACATTTTACATGATTGACCAAGATGAAAAGAGCACCAACCAAAACAGCGGTGTCCGCTTTGATGCAGCAACCGACAATGGAAATGACACATATTATGGTTACATAGCAGACATATGGGAACTTGACTACGGAGTAGATTTTAAGGTCCCTTTGTTTAAGTGCAAGTGGGTCAATCTGTCAGGAGGCGGGGTACAGGTAGACCCATAGTACGGAATAACCACAGTGGATCTGAAAAATCTTGGGTACACTGACGAACCGTTCATCCTAGCCAATGATGTGGCACAGGTTATCTATGTGAAGGACATGTCTACCAGACCGAGGAAAAGAAAAGATAAGGAAGCGAATACATCATACAATGAGCCAAAGCGCCACATAGTTCTTTCAGGAAAAAGGGACATCCTGGGAGTGGAGGGCAAGACAGACATGTCTGAAGAGTATGAAAAGTTTCATGAAATTCCCCCCTTCAAAGTCAAGGCTGACCCAAGCATCCTGATAAACGATGAAGATTATCCATGGTTACGGCGCAATAAGCAAACGACACAAGCGAAGAAAAAGTGAAGACTTTCTCCCGCAACTATTATGATGATAACATGCCAACTTTGTAACAGACGAGTATGATATCATTGTCCGTTTTGTACATGCACATGCTATGCCAACTTTTTCAGAGTTCATTTGAAAACTATGAATTTTAAAACCTCGCCAACCGAAGCTCGCTCACACCGGTTTATAAATAAAACAACAAAGAAAACAAAAAAAGAGTTTCCAAATTTGAAAACTAATGGCACTAACAGAAAGTTTATAATTTTTCTAAAACTAAAAGCAAAAAGAATTAAAAAATAAAGCAAAAAACAACAAAAAATAAATAATGCAGAAAACAGAACAAAAAACTGAAAATAAAAATAAAAATAGCAACAATAAGTATTTTGTTGTAAGTAGAAACAAAATAAAATAAATAAAGCAACAAAGGAAACAAAAAAAGAGTTTTCAGATTTGAAAACTAATGGCACTAACAGAAAGTTTATAATTTTTCTAAAACTAAAAGCAAAAAGAATTAAAAAATAAAGCAAAAAACAACAAAAACTAAATAATGCAGAAAACAGAACAAAAAACTGAAATAAAAATAAAAATAGCAACAATAAGTATTTTGTTGTAAGTAGAAACAAAATAAAATAAATAAAGCAACAAAGAAAACAAAAAAAGAGTTTTCAGATTTGAAAACTAATGGCACTAACAGAAAGTTTATAATTTTTCTAAAACTAAAAGCAAAAAGAATTAAAAAATAAAGCAAAAGACCAAAAGAAAAATAAACCAAAACCAAAATAAACTAAATAAAGCAACAAATAAAACAAAAAAACAAAAATATGCCACCTACTGGGCCCCCACGGCCTGAATACGACTAGAAACCCTATGGGCCAGGATTCAGGCCCGTGGAAGGCCCAGTAGGCCCACAGGCACAGATGGCAGAGTTAGGCCCGAAAGCCTGCTTTAGAGAGGAGCTCGAGAGGGGAGCCGCACCGCACCTTATAAACTGGTGCGGCTCCCTCTCAACTAGCGAGGTGGGACTAAACATTTGGCGCGGGGCAGCACAAGGCCTTTGGTCCCGGTTGGTGGCACCAACCGGGACTAATGCCCCCCTTTAGTCCCGGTTGGTGGCACCAACCGGGACCAAAGGCCGCCGCTTCCCGCCCTTTGGGCTGCTGAAAATTGGCCTTTGGTCCCGGTTGGTGGCACCAACCGGGACTAAAGGGGGGCATTAGTCCCGGTTGGTGCCACCAACCGGGACTAATGCTCAGTGTATATAAACAACACTTGTGAAAATTTTCAGTTTCATCGCGCATTTGCCCCCCGACGACGCCGCCAGGCTGCCCCGCCGCCGTCGCCGTCGCCCGTGCCCCCGAGCCCACGCCGTCGCCGGCCGCGCCCTCGAGCCCAGACGCCGTCGCCACCCCGCGCCGTCCCGACGCCATCGCCACCCCGCGCCGCCCCGACGCCGTCGCCACCCCGCGCCGCCCCGATGCCGTCGCCGCGGGCCACCCCGGCCGCGCCGTCCCGACGCCGTCGCCGCCCCGCCTCTGCATCGCCGTCGCCTCTGCCTCGCCGTCGCCTCTGCCTCGCCCCGCGCCGCTTTGGTCAGGGCCGGCACCGCCCCCCTCTTCCCCCTTTTTTTTGCAAATATAGTTTTTTTTCCTGATTATGTGTGTATATGTATGAGTATATATGTATATGTGTATATCTGTTTATATGTCTTTTTTTAAGATTTTTTGTCTTTTGCATTTTTATAAAAATGTATATATGTTCTCTGTGTATATATATGTTTTTGTTAATAGATTTTTATTTGAACATTATTTTAAAAAAACAAGCAATACTACTTCATGTATTTTTAAGAAGGAAGAAGAAGAAAAAGAATGAGAGGAAAAAGGAAAAAAGAAGAGGAAGAAAGGAGAAGAAGAGGGGAGGAAGAAGAGGAGAAATAAATAAGAAGAGGAAAAAAGAAGAAAAAGAAGAGGAGAAGAAGAAAGGAATAGAGGAGAAGAAGAAAAAATAGAAAATATTCTATTTTTTCTTCTTCTCCTCTATTCCTTTCTTCTTCTCCTCTTTTTTTTCTTCTTTTTTTTCTTCGATCTTCTCCTCTGTCATCGTCGATATACCCCTCCCGATAACTTCAACATGAGAGGAGAAGAAGAAAGAAAGGAATAGAGGAGAAAGAATAAACTTTGACACGAGGGGGGGGTACCGATACCCCCTCCCCGATAACATTATTTTCCCATGTATATGTATGTTGCTTCGTTGTCGATATAACGAGGGTGTCGAGGATCACCGAGGGGTCGAGGGTCGGGAACTAGGGTAGAGGGTCGAGGGTCGTTAAGGGGTCAAGGGTCGAAGGTTTCAGGGTCGAGGGTCGTTAAGGGGTCAAGGGTCGAAGGTTTCAGGGTCGAGGGTTGTTAAGGGGTCAAGGGTCGAAGGCTCTCGACCCCTCGGCGATCCTCCCGACCCCTTGACCCTCGACCGCTCG
The DNA here is from genome assembly GCF_018294505.1 of Triticum aestivum. Classification (NCBI taxonomy): domain Eukaryota; kingdom Viridiplantae; phylum Streptophyta; class Magnoliopsida; order Poales; family Poaceae; genus Triticum; species Triticum aestivum. Next base: position 706,277,890 of record NC_057810.1, on the reverse strand, counting down.
GCGATCCACAACCCTCTACCCTACCGCGGGCGTCGAAGCCCACGTCACTTGTGGGACATAGATGTAGTGTTCAACTTCGACCCCCTCCCGATAGCTTCAACACGTGGGGGGGGGGGTCGATATTACCCCCTCCTAGCTTGAAGCGTTCTCGAGGCCACCCCTAACCCTTGAAGCGTTGTCGAGGCCACCCCAAACCCTAGAGAAGCAGCGTCGAGGCCACTAATATGATTCCTTATTGTGATTAGCTAGCTAGTTCTACGTTTGCCACTAATATATCCATATCTGTCATGTTTGAATAATAATTGCCATGTTGTAAATATTTGTAGAAACTATGGACCCCCCCGAGACGAAGCACAAGAAGCGTTGTTGAGGACATAATCGCAGAAGGAAGTGATGCCCTCTCCTCGATGTTTCTCAACGACAACGATGGTCTGGAAGGAGAGGGTGAAGAAGCAGCTGGCCCTCTCCTCATTGATTTATATGGCTCCGATGACCCAATGCCGGTGCAAGAAGGAGAGGGTGAAGAAGTAGACCGTGAGGACGGCTCCGGTGATCACCAAACCGAGTCCGGCCAGGTATATATATTAGTTAAGCCTGTGCTGACTAGCTAATTGATGCATTAATTGTTTTGGTATGTACACATATTAATTAACTCTCATCTTTGTTCTTTTTTCTAGCCCTCCGGATCGAGCACAACTTCGGTAAAGAGGCGAGGCCCGAAGAAAAAGTTGAGCTCGGATGAAAAGTTTGAGATCATACAAATCGCGCGCGCCGGCCAACCGATTGAACCCTACCGGACAAAGAAGGCATTTGTTGCTCAGTGTGGGGTTCTGGTTAAGGACAAGATCCCGATCAGCATCCAGCAATGGTATAAGCCTAAGAACGAAGACCCTGAGGTGTCTTATGTCAATGAGATGCAGAAAGAGAATCTTTGGACTGAGCTGAAGTCAAATTTCACCCTACCGCCGGAGGATGATCCGGAGAAGCCAGTTATAGAGCCATTAATCAAGTCTTTTGCTCTGAGGAAGATGGCAGACCTATTCAGGAATTGGAAGAAAGACCTCAATAGGTATGTCGAAAAAAATGAGACACCAGAATTCATTGGCAAATATGAGAAGATCAGAGATGACTGGCCCGCATTTGTGGCCCACAAGACATCGGAAAAGAGTAAAAAAATATCGGCGACAAACAAGAGAAATGCTGAGAAGAAGAAGCCTCACCATCGCACGGGGTCAGGTGGCTACCTCGTAGCCCAGCCTAAGTGGGCCAAGGCTGAGAATGATCTGCTTGATAAAGGGATCGAACCAGAGACAATGAACTGGCCAGAACGTTGCCGGACTTGGTTCTTTGGGGCCGGCGGATCCTTGGACCCTATAACAGGGAAGTGCATTTGGACGGAGGAACAATTGGACATACCAGTCAAGAAGCTTCAGCAATATATCGAAGCAGCGCAGCAAGGGACGTTCGTTCCAGACAGGGAGATGGACGAGCTCACAATGGCCCTCGGCAATCCTGAGCACCCTAGACGGACACGAGGCACGCCAGGCTCCGTTTCATGGAAGGCTGGATTTCCAGACGCAGGGGGTTACAAAACCCACGAGAGGAGGAAGAAACTGGAGCAGAGCCAACTGCAGTCGCTGCACGAAAGGGTAATGGGGCTAGAGGAACGAGAAGCAGATCGCAGCAAACGACCTGCCGAAGCTTCCCCCGAAGCTACCCCGCCATCTTAGCGGAAAAGCAGCGTGGCTTCCACCGAGCTGCTTCAGCCAGAGCATGCCTTGACGGCTCCTGCCAGCTATCCCGTGGATGCTATCACGGATGCTGAAAATTGCCACCTTATGGCGCAATGGAGCAATTTGAAGGTCAAGGCGGCTGTTGGCTCTGTTTATCCTACTAAACCCGACTCAACTTTTCACTGCCGGCCGATTCCAGAAGGATATGCTAAGGTGATGGTCGATGAAATAACGGAGGGATTTGAGGACCTCCGGCTTGACCACCCTACCGGTGAAGGGGAGTATCGGCTGGGTTCTGCTCTGAAGACTCCATGCCTATGGCGGAAGGATCTCATCAACCTTCCGAACTGGATGCCTCCGCCTCCTCCTCCTCCTCCGGCGAGTCAGGGCACTCCGCCTCCTCCACCGGCGAGTGACGATCAGGGCACTCGGCCTGCTCCTTCTCCGGCGCGTGGCCGCACTCCGCCTCCTTCTCCGCATGCGCCGGCGCGCCCGAGCAGCCAGCCTCCTCCTTCTCCACCTCGTCAGCAAGGGCGGAAGAGACCCGCCGCCGCTCCGGCTTCTACGGCGCGTCGCAGTCTTTCTCCTCCACCTCGTAAGCAAGGAAAGAAGACATCCGCTCCGTCTACTCTGCCGGCGTCTAGCAGTACAGCCAAAGGCGGGAGGAGATACAGATTCGGTCCTTCTCTGAAGACTCCAGAGAAGTTACCGTACGAGAGGAGCGTGGAGGAAAACGCGAAGATCGCGCAGACCGAAGTGGATGACTGGTTTCAAGGGTTGAAAGCAAAGAGACATCCACCTCCGGAGGAGAAGGTAGATCCGGTGAAAGGGAAGCGCACTCTGGCTGCCCTGACAAAACCACCCAAGTCTCCGCCGAAAGGCAACTATGAGCGCATTATTGGAAAGGCATTTGCCGAAGCGGAGAGGTCGGGAAGTACTAAAAGTGATCAAAGGATGAAAGAACGACGAGATGGGAAACAAATTGCCCAGCTCGGCGAACAAGCGAAGCAATCGTGCCCCCCGCTCAAGGTGCCTGCTAGCGACATCGTCGATCCGAGGATGGTGCCCGGTTATGGCAATCCTGCAAATTACCTGCCCGACGATGTACATTATGATATCTTGGAGGTGCAGATACAAAGATACGAGTACGGGAAGCCTCTCGTCAAAGATGAAAGTTCTCTATCAACGATGATGCGAAGATTGCATGATTGGTACATGAAAACCTGCAAAGAGTCTGAGGGGAGGAATACTTTGTATATGAGAGTTAAAAAGGAGCATGACCTCCTTGGAATTGAACTGTTGCCTATTCCATTTGAGGAGTTCTATCAGTTTTTCAATCAATTGGCCATCGATAAAGCAACGGTCACCTCCTACTGTCTGTAAGTAGTACTACTTCTGTCATTAAGTCTCTCTATATAACTCAGCCCTTTCATTTGCATGTATTTATAATTATCCTCACTATATTATGCAGATTGAAGATCGCCAAATTGAAGAAAAGACAAGTGGGAGATATTGGGTTCATTAACACGTATCTCATAGATGCAACTGAGGTTCAATATCGTGCCCAAGAAACCGAGGCCAACTTGCTACGATCGTTGGAAATAAATGAACACAAAGATATAATACTCTTTCCTTACAACTTCAAGTGAGTGTTACTGTCTTGTGGCATATTCGGTTTCCTTATTAGTCCAGGTTATAGTAATGTAATATTGATGAGTTATGCATGTGTGCGCAGCTACCACTATATTCTCCTAGAGATTAAGCTTGAGAAGGGAGTAGTAACTGTCTTAGACTCCAAGCGAAAAGAGCCCAAGGAGTATGCGGACATGACTGAAATGCTCGAGAAGTAAGTTAAATCGATCATTATCCACCATATCAGCAACTTTGTTCATTTCTGATATCAAGTAATTGTTTTCTTTGTATGGCAGGGCTTGGAGAAAATTCACCAAAAAAGCTCCGGGACTACCGAAGAAGCTGCAATTTTGGCACCCGAAAGTAAGTACTATATAGTAGCATATTCCAGGCATCTCCTAGTGATTCAAGCGCTAGTTTCATCAATACCATTTAGCATGCTTGCTAATTATCAGTTTGATTGACCTCTATTTCTTGTAAAGTGGTTGTGGCAGGAACAAGGGAATGATTTCTGTGGATACTACATTTGCGAGTCCATCCGCCACACGACCTGTGAGCGGGGCTACTCCGACAAACAATATGAAGTGCGTAAATAACAATATTCACAATTTTATTTTATTACCATCATTTGTGTTGAGTTTCATTCATTCATATATATATATATATATGTATTGACCCCCTTCTTAAAATTAGATGTTTCGGATGCGGGATGAACTCCTAGCACCAGATCGCATGTGAGCAATTCAAGAGGAATTGGCGGCATTCTTTCTTGACCACGTGATCGCTGAAGACGGAGAATACTATGTGGACCACGCGTCCGTATTTTAGGAGATTATATATTTGTAAAAGATAATTATTGTATATATGTAGCCGGTAGTGTCGGATAGATATACGAGAACTTGTTTGTTCGACCAATCTCTCGGAGAAGGAGAGGTGGTCGATATCACTTCTCTCTGTATGCATATATGTTCATGACGATCTTCTGTTTGCTTACTAGCTAGCTAGCGTGTCTAGCTAGTCCTCTCTATACGTATGTATGTATGGTACGTAGCGTCGACCAAGCACGGACAAAAGAGAGGACACTTCTCTCTATTAATTAGCTAGCTATAGCACAATATATGAAAGACCTAAATTAACCCCCCAAAACCCCCCAAACCCCCCCCCCCTTTCAAAAAAAAAAACCACAGCCACATAAACGCTGACGCGTGGATGCCTATTGGTCCCGGTTGGTGCCACCAACCGGGACCAAAGGCCCTCCTGCCTGGGCTCAGGGGACAGGCCACGTTGAGGCCCTTCTGTCCCGGTTCTGGATTGAACCGGGACTAAAGGGGTCAGGGCATTAGTACCGACCCTTTAGTCCTGGTTCATGAACCGGGACTAAAGGCCCTCACCAACCGGGACAATAGGCCCTTTTTCTACTAGTGCTGAGCTTACTAGCATCCTGGGTTTATAAGTTTCATGCTAGTGGTAATAAGATTTGGAAGCTGATTATTGATTCCAAATATAGAGCAAATAATCCTAACATTTTCTCTTGCCCTGATATTAACACATCCCCCTTTTGGAAACGGGTCTTGTGGGCTACTAAACCAGCTAAGCATGGGTATCAACGGAAAGTGGGCAATGGGAAGAGAGTTAAATTCTGGGAAGATCACTGGTTTGGGTCTTGTAGCTTGGCCATCCAGTTTTGGGATTTATATGTGATAGCTAATGAGCATAATCAGACGGTGGCTGACCTTTGGGATGGAGTTAACCTGAAAATTACATTTAGGAGATGTGTGGACAACAGGTTGCTTCTCCTTTGGTATGACTTATTAAGCATTTTGCAAACTACTGTGTTTAGCGATGAAGATGATGCTCTAATCTGGAAATTAGAGTCCAATGGTGTATATTCAGTTAGTTCTATGTATGCCATGGTCAATTTTAGGGGGATTAGCCAAGTCCATATTCCTGATATGTGGAAAATTCATGTCCCTCCTAACATCCATATTTTTCTGTGGCTGTTGGCTCACAATAAGATGTTAGTGAGGGATAACCTCAGTAAGAGACAGCATTTAGATGACTTGTCTTGTCTGTTCTATTCTGAAGGTGAAAATATCAATCATTTGTTCTTTGAGTGTGTTGTTGCTCTGGAAATCTGGAGAATTATTCACTCCATTATAAATTGCCTCCCCTTACCTATGCTAAATAGGGTAGCAGAAATGTGGGGACAATATAATAAGCTAAAAGCTGAGAATATTGTCATTTCAGCTGTCCTCTGGGCTATCTGGAGATGCAGAAATGACATGTGTTTTAACAACACACGTTGGATGGGTGTGCAGGTGGTGCTGGGGAGAATTGCAGGATACTGCAACTCCTGGAAGATCCTATGCAAAGGAAATGTAAAAGAGCGCGTGGAGATGTTCACTGCGGCTATATGGGAGGAGGCAAGAAAACCACCGCTGCTGCTTTGGCCAGAGCCAGGCTGAAGAAGAACGAGCTCTCGCGGCTGTACTCTCTGCAAAAGATGGGTGGCTTGGTGGGCATGGAGGAGAGCCTGTTCCATGGAGAGCTGATGTGGCCTCCTGTCTCATCTTAAAATGTTCAGTAGCTGGTTTATGTTTTAGCATGTTTTATCCAAACTCTTGCTTTATTGCCTAGGTTCGGTGTTGCTGTTTCGCTCTGCAAAAATGTTGCCGGAGAGATACTCAATCTCCTCCCGCGGTCTGTAATATGTTGTACTCGGTGTGTTTCATTTTCTATGGAAATGGAACAGAGGCGGGGCTGCCCTTTTCTTCTTAAAAAAAATACACGCTCGTCCGGCGACCCGGCCATGCCAACAAACTAGCTAACTAATCAGGGCATGCACTAACAGAATCTTGCATGCACACGGTCACACCCATGCACATAGATCACACACAGGAGCACATACTCATGCGTGGCTTATTCCTAACAAGCTTCCTCGCCGGATTCGATGGAGACGATGAAAAGATGATAAGGACAAGCCTTTGTTTTTTCAGGTGAGAAATTAAGGAAGCGATTGGTTCACACCGTTCGGATAGCGCAAGAGCCAACCACGTCTCGCCCCGACCAGGAAACACCTGGCGGTCGTGGGCCGCACGATGCGCTCGCAATGAGCGATCCACTCGCGGCCGCTCGGTTCAGCAAAATCGTGCGCGTGCACCATGAAGTATTTAGGTTTATCGATTCGATTTAAATCCACAAATGGAACGCGTGTACAGTCGGTCGGTCTATCTCGAAGCCGCATGTGCCTCCTTTCCGTTTCCTGCCGCAGCGAGCAGTCTTGAGTCTTCTTTATGCGCTCTATCGATACGCTACCTCGGCCCGTCGATAGCGATATAGTGTCAAGGTCGTCACCCTCGCATTCCACGAGAAATGATAGCAAACACATTGCTATATTATATTATCATGTCATGGATGCCAACTAAAAATATGATTGACAAGAATAGATCAATTTAAGCAAAAACATCATCTAGCCAACTTAGTATCATCGTGTTGTGCAACTTTCTAAATCATCATATATACAACTACAGACTATTATATGTGCAGCTAAAACTATTGGATAATCTACTCAGGCAAATAAGCACTCATGATAATCAACCAAGATTGAAGGTTTTGCAGCTGTGCAGGAACTAAAAAATTTATTAGCATTCTGGTCAGCACCATGTCCGTCATCTCTGAACAAGACGACGATGCCTGGCGATTCGGCGTGCAGTAGGTACAAGAGTTAAGCACCAATGTTGCCGGGTACCATGACTCCATGAGCAGCAGCGTGTGCACACCAATGAACTTGCACAGCTCCACCAGCAGCAACATCAACACCATGGGGTGCGTCCAAGGCAAACATGACCGCGCCGCTGCGGTCCGACCGGTTTGGGAGAATTTTGTCTGGCTTCATGCCTCGCCGGGACGAGTAGCGGGGCGTAGGGTGGCCCTCAGGCGTGAGTTCCATGGCAGCTCCGGTTCAAGCTCAGAGAAGGAGGGTGGAGGAGGTGGCGGCACTGCTGGTCCGGCTCCTTGGCTGACCTGTTCTCCAGGTTTCTCCGGTTGGCCGCCTCGGCTTGGCCTCCGGCAGAGACACACTGCTTCCTCGCACGGATTCGATGGAGGCGATGAAAAGATGATAAGGATAAGCCTTTGTTTTTTAGGAGAGGAAGTAAGGGAGCGATCTGTTCACATCGGCTTTGTCGGATAGCGCATGAGCCAACCACGTCTCGCCCCGACCAGGAAACACCTGGTGGCCGTGGGCCGCACGATGCGCTCGCAATGAGTGGTCCAAGCGCGGCCGATCGGTTCAGCAAAATCATGCGCGTGCATCATGAAGTATTTAGGTTTATCGATTCGATTCGAATCCACGAATGGAATGCGTGTACAGTCGGTCGGTCTATCTCGAAGCCGCACGTGCCTCCTTTCTGTTTCCAGCAACAGCGAGCAGTCTTGAGTCTTCTTTATGCGCTCTATCGATACGCTACCCCGGCCGGTCGATAGTGATATAGTCTAATGGTCGTTACCCTCACATTCCACGAGAAATGACAACAAACACATTGCTATATTATATTATAATGTCATGGATGCCAACTAAAAATATGACCAACAAAAATAGATCAATTTATGCAAAAACATCATCTAGCCAACTTAGTATCATCGTGTTGTGCAACTTTCTAAATCATATTTACAACTACAGACTATTATATGTGCAACTACAACTATTGGATAATCTACTCAGGCAAAAAAGCACTCGTGATAATCAACCAAGCCTGAAGGTTGTGCAGCCGTGCAGGAACTAATTTTTTTATTACTAATTTTTTTATTAGTATTCAGGTGAGCACCATGTCCGTAAGCTCTGAACAGGACGACATTGCATGACGATTCGGCGGGCAGTAGGTACAAGAGCTGAGCGCCAATGATGCCGGGCACCATGACACCATGAGAAGCAGCGCGTGCACACCAATGGACTTGCACAGCTCCACCAGCAGCGGCAGCAACACCATGGGAGGAAGGAGTAGCGGGGCGTAGGGTGGCCCTCTCGCGTGAGTTCCATGGCGGCTCCGGCTCCAGCTCATAAAAAGAGGGCGGAGGAGGTGGCAGCACTGCTGGTCTGGCTCCTTGGCTAACCTGCTCTCCAGGTTTCTCTAGTTGGCTGCGTCGGCATGGCCTCCGGCTGGGGCACACTGCTTCCTCGCCGGATTCGACGGAGATGATGAAAAGATGATACGGATAAGCCTTTGTTTTTTCAGGAGAGAAAGTAAGGGTGTCACACCGGGTTTGTCGGATAGCGCTCGACCCAACCACGTCTCGCCCCGACCAGGAAATACCTGGCCGTCGTGGGCCCCACGATGAGCTCGCAATGAGCGGTCCAAGCGCGGCCGCTCGGTTTAGCAAAATCGTGCGCGTGCACCATGAAGTATTTAGGTTTATCGATTTGATTTGAATCCACGAATGGAACGTGTGTACAGTCGGTCAGTCTGTCTCGAAGACGCGTGTGCCTCCTTTCCGTTTCCAGCCGCAGCGAGCAGTCTTGAGTCTTCTTTATGCGCTCTATCGATACGCTACCTCGGCCCGTCGATAGCGATATAGTGTCAAGGTCGTCACCCTCGCATTCCACGAGAAATGATAGCAAACACATTGCTATATTATATTATCATGTCATGGATGCCAACTAAAAATATGATTGACAAGAATAGATCAATTTAAGCAAAAACATCATCTAGCCAACTTAGTATCATCGTGTTGTGCAACTTTCTAAATCATCATATATACAACTACAGACTATTATATGTGCAGCTAAAACTATTGGATAATCTACTCAGGCAAATAAGCACTCATGATAATCAACCAAGATTGAAGGTTTTACAGCTGTGCAGGAACTAAAAAATTTATTAGCATTCTGGTCAGCACCATGTCCGTCATCTCTGAACAATACGACGATGCCTGGCGATTCGGCGTGCAGTAGGTACAAGAGTTAAGCACCAATGTTGCCGGGTACCATGATTCCATGAGCAGCAGCGTGTGCACACCAATGAACTTGCACAACTCCACCAGCAGCAGCAGGAACACCATGGGGTGCATCCAAGGCAAACACGACCGCGCCGCTGCGGTCCGACCGGTTTACGAGAATTTTGTCTGGCTTCATGCCTCGCCGGGACGAGTAGCGGGGCGTAGGGTGGCCCTCAGGCGTGAGTTCCATGGCGGCTCCGGCTCCAGCTCATAGAAGGAGGGCGGAGGAGGTGGCGGCACTGCTGGTCCGGCTCCTTGGCTGACCTGTTCTCCCGGTTTCTCCGGTTGGCCGCCTCGGCTTGGCCTCCGGCAGAGACACACTGCTTCCTCGCACGGATTCGATGGAGGCGATGAAAAGATGATAAGGATAAGCCTTTGTTTTTTAGGAGAGGAAGTAAGGGAGCGATTGGTTCACATCGGCTTTGTCGGATAGCGCATGAGCCAACCACGTCTCGCCCCGACCAGGAAACACCTGGTGGCCGTGGGCCGCACGATGCGCTCGAAATGAGTGGTCCAAGCGTGGCCGATCGGTTCAGCAAAATCATGCGCGTGCATCAAGAAGTATTTAGGTTTATCGATTCGATTCGGATCCACGAATGGAATCCGTGTACAGTCGGTCGGTCTATCTTGAAGCCGCACGTGCCTCCTTTCTGTTTCCAGCAACATCGAGCAGTCTTGAGTCTTCTTTATGCGCTCTATCGATAAGCTACCCCGGCCCGTCGATAGCGATATAGTGTAATGGTCGTTACCCTCGCGTTCCACGAGAAATGACAACAAACACATTGCTATATTATATTATAATGTCATGGATGCCAAGTAAAAATATGACCGACAAAAATAGATCAATTTATGCCAAAACATCATCTAGCCAACTTAGTATCATCGTGTTGTGCAACTTTCTAAATCATATATACAACTACAGACTATTATATGTGCAACTACAACTATTGGATAATCTACTCAGGCAAAAAAGCACTCGTGATAATCAACCAAGACTGAAGGTTGTGCAGCCGTGCAGGAACTAAATTTTTTTATTAGCATTCAGGTGAGCACCATGTCCGTAAGCTCTGAACAGGACGACATTGCATGGCGATTCGGCGGGCAGTAGGTACAAGAGCTAAGCGCCAATGATGCCGGGCACCATGACACCATGAGCAGCAGCGCGTGCACACCAATGGACTTGCACAGCTCCACCAGCAGCGGCAGCAACACCATGGGAGGAAGGAGTAGCGGGGCGTAGGGTGGCCCTCTCGCGTGAGTTCCATGGCGGCTCCGGCTCCAGCTCATAAAAAGAGGGCGGAGGAGGTGGCAGCACTGCTGGTCTGGCTCCTTGGCTAACCTGCTCTCCATGTTTCTCTGGTTGGCCGCCTCGGCATGGCCTTCGACTGGGGCACACTGCTTCCTTGCCGGATTCGACGGAGACGATGAAAAGATGATACGGATAAGCCTTTGTTTTTTCAGGAGAGAAAGTAAGGGTGTCACACCGGGTTTGTCGGATAGCGCTCGAGCCAACCACGTCTCGCCCCGACCAGGAAACACCTGGCCGTCGTGGGCCCCACGATGCGCTCGCAATGAGCGGTCCAAGCGCGGCCGCTCGGTTTAGCAAAATCATGCACGTGCACCATGAAGTATTTAGATTTATCGATTTGATTCGAATCCATGAATGGAACGTGTGTACAGTCGGTCAGTCTGTCTCGAAGACGCGTGTGCCTCCTTTCCGTTTCAGCCGCAGCGAGCAGTCTTGAGTCTTCTTTATGCGCTCTATCGATACGCTACCCCGGCCCGTCGATAGCGATATAGTGTCAAGGTCGTCACCCTCGCGTTCCACGAGAAATGACAGCAAACACATTGCTATATTATATTATCGTGTCATGGATGCCAACTAAAAATATGACTGACAAGAATAGATCAATTTAAGCAAAAACATCATCTAACCAACTTAGTATCATCGCGTTGTGCAACTTTCTAAATCATATATACAACTACAGACTATTATATGTGCAACTACAACTATTGAATAATCTACTTAGGCAAAAAGCACTCGTGATAATCAACGAAGACTAAAGGTTGTGCAGCCATGCAGGAACTAGAATTTTTTATTAGCATTCAGGTGAGCACCATGTCCGTAAGCTCTGAATAGGACGACGTTGCCTGGCGATTCGGCGGGCAGTAGGTACAAGAGCTGAGCTCCAATGATGCCGGGTACCATGACTCCATGAGCAGCAGCGTGTGCACATCAATGGACTTGCACAGCTCCACCAGCAGCGGCAGCAACACCATGGGGGTGCGTCCAAGGCAAACACGACCGCGCCGCTGCGGTCCGACCGGTTTGGGAGAATTTTTTCTGGTTTCATGCCTCGCCGGGAGGAGGTTGCGGCACTGCTGTTCCGGCTCCTTGGCTGACCTGCTCTCCAGGATTCTCCGGTTGGCCGCCTCGGCTTGGCCTCCGGCTGGGGCACACTGCTTCCTGGCCGGCTACGTTAAAGACGATGAAAAGATGATAAGGATAAGCCTTTGTTTTTTCAGGAGAGAAAGTAAGGGTGTCACACCGGCTTTGTCGGATAGCGCACAAGCCAACCACGTCTCGGCCCGACCAGGAAACACCTGGCGGTCGTGGGCCAAATGATGCGCTCGCAATGAGCGGTCCAAGCACGGCCGCTCGGTTCAGCAAAATCGTGTGCGTGCACCATGAAGTATTTAGGTTTATCGATTCGATTCGAATCCACGAAAGGAATGTGTGTACAGTCGGTCGGTCTATCTCAAACCGCACGTGCCTCCTTTCAGTTTCCAGCCACAGCGAGCAGTCTTGAGTCTTCTTTCTGCGCTGTATCGATAAGCTATGTGACACTCCAAAAAAATTTCTTTTGATTTCCTTCAAAAACTTTCTTGGATTTGAGGAAGGTCTTTTAAACTCTTCCAAAAATATTTCTCTCAAAGACTTTCCCCTTTGGCAAGGTTTTTATTTTGGCTTCTTCTTCAACTCTGGTGTTTGGTTGTTAAAAACTTTTCTTCTGTTTGTCCTCTTCTCAAATTCAAAATTTTTGAGTTTTATTTTTCTTTCAAAAGAAAAACCCTAGGAGTCTTGTGTCCTCTCCTATATTGGAACCTCTCATGATTTTACCATGCCCCACATGGTAAAACCTCCCAAAAACCTTCTTCCCACTTTGGGGAAATCCAAACATTCTGTCTCATCAAGTTCAATCCATTTCTGAATTTTATTTCATTTATTTCTCCTCCCAAATATTTTCTGTCCATTATTTTGAGCCTAGGTGATTTGCAAAGCAAGTACCTAAATGCATTTGAGTTTTGACCTCAAACCAACTCCCCTGGATAGTCCTTGGTACCCACAACCAAGAACCATCATGATTCACTCCTCTCCTTTTCAAAAATTTCAAATTACAGTCTCTGCAAGTTTGGACCAGATTTGTCAAATTTGGTGAAATTCATATCCTAACTGCTTCAAAAATTCCACAAAAATTCAGGCAGCCTCCAGATGCAATGAGAGGCCACTCCACCAAAAATCAGCTCAAGGATAAACTCCCACATGCCAAAATCATTGTGTCGAACACCTGGCCGACACTGTTTCTTTGCATTTTCAGAAAAGTTCAGAGTTTCAGAGTTCAGTGTCGTTTCCCTTCGTCAGAGTTCAGTCACGCGTCGACAGTGCACTTGGCACGTTGCTCGCAGCCCCTCCTCCCTGTCTGGAGCACCACACGAGCGCTTGGCTCGTTCCTGGCGTCGGTGGCGCCTTGGCCCAACCTCGCCGGCGTCTTCCGCGGCGTCGGGATCTCCCGTTGCGATCGACAGAAGGCACCACCCCAGCTCAACGCCGTTCTGCGCCGCCCAGCTCTCCCTAGCGCTTCGTGTGACTCATGCATGCCAGCGCACGCCCGCGGCACCGTCGCCGTGGTCCGGCAAGCACAGAACGTGCTCCCTGCCGCCGACGGGTCCATGCCGCTCCGTTCCGTCGAGCATACCCAAAGCAACCAAATCCCGGCTCATTCAGCACCTAAACGAAATCAGTTGACCTCCACGATGACGCTCAACTCCCTAAACCTCCCCGACCAAGCCCTGCGCCGCCGTAACACTCGCCGGACTTATCCGTTCACGGCAACCGCCTCGGGCCGGCTATATATAGCACCCCCGAGCGCGCTCTCGCCCCCGCACACCTCCACCACCTCACTAGACCTCGCCAAGCCACTGGAAGGGCCTCGAGGGGCTCTTCTTCCTCGACTCCGGCCGCCCCGTTCGGCCTCGGCCTCCACCTCGGTTCACTCCAGTGAGGCCGTCCCCGGCGCCCTAATCCCGTCAGCTACCACCTCAAGCTACCAGGAGTCTAACCCCCTCCTCAATTTTACCTCCGCAGCGCTCTCCGACGAGACCCACGACCACCCGAGCCGCCGTCCGCCGGAGCAAGAGCCGCCGTCGACGAGGTGCTCACCGGCGACCACCACCACCACCAACCGACACAGAATAACCCACTGAGCACGGAGGTACCTTCCGATCTTCCTGCCTCGCCGTCGATCGCCGTCGGCGACCACCGCGGCTCTCGGGCGCCGACGAGCCCCGTCTCCCTCTTTTAAAAATTCAAACCTGACGGGTGGGACCCGCCCGTCAGCCTCTCTGTTCTCTTCTTTGAACCGTTTTCTGAAAGCGTACTTTGGCAAATACGCTTTCTACTCTGAACCGTTTTTCTGTACTTTTCTGCTTAGGCTCCTGAGAGCTTTCTGTTTCATTACAGATGGGTCCTTGAACCAAAACTCTTATAACTTTTTAACAGAAAGAGATTTTTGAGTGATTCTTTTTCTGTCCTCTTCAAAATTTTGTCTAGTTTTTTATCATATTTATTTGAAAAATATTTGGATTACTTTACTGTACTCCACGGATTTACGTTAGCGCGTGTGTTTTGGATTACTTTACTGTACTCCAAGATACCGAAGGAGGTGACGGAACCGCGAACTTCACCGAGCTAGACCCCGACTACTCCGAACCAGGCAAGCATGAACTCTTGATATGATGAGTGTCTTGGCATGTTTGCATTTAGTAGTTTCATGGCATGTTCATGAGCATCTCGATAAAAACTTTGTCACGTGAAAAGTCGAGACAAGTGAGTTTCGGAAATCCATGAGTTAATGGAAATGAGGTTGCATGGCCACGTGATGGCATGAAATGGGTAAGATGGCAGTGTTGTAGCATGCCAGTCCTATGCCAGATTATTTGACTCCAGTATCCACTCCCGTCCATCTCCTTTTTCTGTACTACCACATGTTTTCCGCAAGGGATATGGCTTAGTAAGTTGCAAACCACTTTCCTGGTACACACCAAATTGAGAGGCCGGGATGAGGGTTCCATGGCCCTGGATTAAAGCCTATCATTCGGTCAGGGGGCATGGGTGTTTCCGGTTGGGACCGAGAGGGGAGCACCCCTTAGAGCACGCGTATATAAATTTGATCCCATGCTATTGGAGATCGTGATCTCCCCGTCTCAAAGTTTATATTGATCGTTGTCTAGGGTGATCCCTGATAACGTGAGGTGGGATGGGTGTGTACTGGATTGTTGTGTTTTCTTTCGAAATACCGTAAACGGAACTAGTCCTTCGGTACTACGGAAATCCGTTGGCTGTGGGCATTTTTGTACAAACTCTGCAGAGTCAAAAATTCCATTGCATCACCTTATCTATGTCCAAGTTCGGTGTCTTTATTATTTTGTCGATTGTCAGTCTTGATGTCAAAGACCCCGGTAAGCCATATGAGTGTTAAGTCCGATTAATGTTGATTCTTATGATGGACTAACCCGTTAGTACCTCGTATTGAATATTTTTCCTGTGAGCATTAACCCTTGCACGTTGTGGATAAAGAACTTAAGCCCTTTCTGTGACGTCGCTCAGACGTCCGACTGCGGCATTGTTATTATTTACTTTTGATATAAGCCCCTTTTGTGACGTCGCTCAGACGTCCGACTGCGGTATTGTTATTATTTACTTTTGATATAAGCCCTTTCTGTGACGTCGCTCTGACGTCCGACTGCGGCATTGTTATTATTTACTTTTGATATAAGCCCTTTCTGTGACGTCGCTCAGACGTCCGACTGCGGCATTGTTATTATTTACTTTTGATATAAGCCCTCTTTGTGACATCGCTCAGACATCCGACTGCGGTATTGTTATTATTTACTTTTGATATAAGCCCTTTCTGTGATGTCGCCCCGACGTCCGACTGCGGCACTCATGTCTTTTACTTTCAGTACAAGCCCTTTATGTGGTGTCTCTTAGACGCCCGACTGCGGCATATTTTTATTTATTTAGTTTTCCTTTCGAGGCGTCGCTTCAGACACCCGATCGGTTTGCAGTTTATTTTGTTGGGTTTTCGAGCGGACTACCGCCGACTCCCTCTTTACTTACCTTGTTCTTATGAATTAAATATGCATTGTTAAAAGTACTCTTGACGCATTCATGCATGCATTTGTTATATCTATGGTCCGAACTATCTTGCGAGTACATTCAAAGTACTCACCTCGCTTGTTGATTTGGCCAGATGCTGACGAAGGCGATCTCATGGATGAAGAGTTCGATAGCGAGTCCGACGCCTAGAGGAGTCCCAGTCAGTCTCGTGCGACCCTGGATTTGGTCGCTGTATTATATCCGCTTCCGCTACCCAAATAAATTCATCGAGCCTCTTCTCGACGCTCGATGAGTCACCAGTTAGTAGTCACACTGCCCACCCCACTGTGATATTCCACCAATCATTTTTATTACGAGTCAGTAGAAATACCACCCCCACCTTTGTGTCATATCCGCCTCTATGTATAATTATTGGCGCGCTTGTAATAAATTGTTGAGCAACCTCAGCTCGACCCCTGTAAGATATTAATGCTACTGGCTTATTGTATCAAAGATTTGTCTACCAGTGAGGAGGATTTTCCTCACACTGGGAACTAAAAGATCGGTTTCTCGATAAATATTTTTATTGAAAAACCGGTCGTGACAAACTTGGTACCAGAGCCAGGCTGACTGTAGGAAACCACTAGGCGCGATCGCTAATCGGTTATTAGCATAATAGTACTAATTCATATTTTTACAAATGTAGTCATTTTCTGACAGTCGGCATAGATTTATGATCTGACCATTCAGAATTTCTGCCTACTTTTGTAGATGGCCGGCAACAACTGCGAGTCTCAGATGTTCGCCAACGAGCCCGATGGGTTTGTCAAGCTTCTCTCCTTCATCGTCCAGGTCGCGATGGGGCCATCCATGCGCCCAGTCTTCACACTCTATCAGCACAAGATCAACGACCGTCTGACCATGCACCAGGGCGCGGTGCAATTCAAGGGAGGGCATGTTGAGTTACGCCGCTTCCGGTTCTTGGGTAGAGCCATGTCTACGGAGAAGCATGCGATGCAGATGGCAGCCCGTGAGGCGATAGCTCGTCTCAGGGAAGTCCTGCCGTCGATGCAGACTCGTCGTTACCGCTACCTTCCATGCCACTTGTCGTATGCCTGCCACTACTCATACTCTTGCCCCAGAGGAGAGCGAGACGAGGCTTTTGAGATGCTCGTCGGGTATCTCCGAGCTCTGGAAGCAGCCTTCGACAACCTGGTGGATGACTTCGTGGCTGCTCGCATGGACTCAGTCCATGGCTGCACCGCCAACAGGAGGGAGCTCCTACACACGGCACCGCCACTGACTTTCGTCTCGTCCTCAGCATCTTATGCACCTACCACTCCCGCCGCTGCTCGTCGCCTGCAATCCACCGAAGAATTCAACCAAGTTATTGCGCCAACACCAGTCCGCTATGCACCACCCATGGCGCCCACTCTTGTCTGTGTTATTCCACATAGGGCACCCGCTCCATCTACTCAGCGCAACACTTCACGTCTGGAGCCTATTAGCGAGGAGGAGGTTGAGTCCCCAGCCTCTCTGCGCCTCACCCTCGGCAGGGCAAAGGAGATCCTCACCATCTCCTCCGACTGAGTACGCTTAGCCGCCATGCGATGTATTGCTCTGTACGGTATGTTTATATGTAAATAGGCTGTGAGAAGTAGCTTGCTTGCGCATCATGTAGGATCTGGAGAAGTGCACTAGCCTAAATAACATGTCAGGATTATGTACGCATATCCTGAGTGATGTATTGTGTAATTACTGCTTGCGTGTAATATATGTGATGAGCAGTCCTTCTCCGTGCGCAAACGTTTATTCTCTTGATCTTGGAGCATTTGAAACTTCTTCTGTCTTCATGAATTCATTAACTTTTGCGACTCAATTACTTTTCATATGAATTTCACAAAATGTATCCCCAGAGTGAAAAATGTCTCGTCCTTGGACGCGCCCCATGACAACTCCGCCAGAGGAAAATTATGGCACACAACCAAGCAGCAATGTCACACAGGGACAGTCGAGTCAACAGGAGCGTGAAACAGCACTTTCCCAAATGTTATGAGCAAAGTCAGCAACAACATCAGGAAATAATGAGCCAAGTCATTAATATGGGAAGTCACCGTGGACAGTATCAGCAACAATCCAAGTTATCCGATCTACAGAAGACGCGTCCCCAAACATTTTCCCATACTGACAAACCTCTTGAGGCCGAAGACTGGCTTCGGGACAAGGAAAAGAAATTAATTATTGCACAGTGTTCAGACCTCGAAAAAGTGCTTTATGCACCGCACTATCTCACTAGAGCAGCTGCATCATGGTGGGAAAATTTCCTACACATGCACCCCAACGATAATAATATATCTTGGGAGGATTTCAAAGAAGGTTTTCGTGAGGCGCATATTTCTAAAAGTCTTATGAAGATCAAGAAGAGAGAATTTGATGACCTCAAGCAAAGGACCATGACAGTGTCAGAATACAACAGTCAATTTACTCTATTATCTCGCTACGCCAATGAAGAGCGTATGACCGAAAGCAAGAAAATGGAGAAATTCCTAGACGGTCTGACGCCCGCGCTTAAATGCCAACTGGTTGTGCACACCTTTCCAGATTTCAAGACACTGGTGGATAAGGCCATTACTTTGGAAAATGAGAGACGCAGCCTGGAAGATTTCCGCAAGCGAAAAAGGGACCAGATTAATCTTGCCCGCAACCATCGAAGCAAGACGGATTTTCAGAAAGGTGGGACACACAAACCCACGACAAACGTCTCGCGCCCAGTTAAGAACTTCCATGCGAGGGACAAAGAGTTCACGTATCGCCCAGGCGATACTTGCTACGCCTGTGGAGAAGAAGGGCACTATGCCAAACAGTGTCCCAAACCAAGGAACTCTACCCCAAAGCCGAACAACAGTGGCAATAATCCAGCACCCAAGCGAAACAATTTCAACCCCAATAACAACCACGGGAAGGGTCATCTGAACCATGTGACGAAAGAGGAAGCACAGAATGCCCCGGATATCGTACTCGGTACATTTCCTGTCAACACAGTACCTGCCATGGTTTTGTTTGATTCTGGAGCTTCTCACTCATTCGTTTCGAAAAGTTTTGCCTTGCAAAATAATTTTTCAATGCTCCCCTTGGAAAAATCTATGATCGTCAAGTCCCCTAGGATTAAGCAAATTACCCAGAGTTACTGCCAAGGTGTGATCATTGAGTTTGAAGGATTGAAGTTTTACGCCAACCTTATTGTTTTGGAAAATAAAGGACTGGATGTCATCTTGGGAATGGATTGGTTAACCACCAACAAAGGTTTTATTGACTGCTTCAATCGGACCGTGATTCTCACACACCACCACGGGAAGACAATAAAAGTTTCAGCCAAAGAGAGAAAAATATCCCGGCGACCGAGATTGAACAAGGTGGATTTTTCTGAATTAAGCAAGGTTCCGGTAGTGTGTGAATTTCCAGACGTATTTCCTGAAGAACTACCAGGCATGCCACCAGACCAAGAGATAGAATTCAGCATTGAGCTAGCACCCGGAACCACCCCCATATACAAGAAACCATACAGAATGGCACCATCCGAATTGGTAGAATTGAAGAAGCAAATAAAAGAATTATTGGACAAAGGATATATACGAGCCAGCTCCTCACCTTGGGGTTCACCAATTTTATTTGCCAAAAAAGAAGGATGGCACGCTGAGATTGTGTATCGACTATCGAGCACTAAACATGCTCACAATCAAGAACAAATACCCAATGCCCCGAATAAAAGATTTATTTGATCAGCTCACACAGGCCAAAGTCTTCTCAAAAATTGACTTGAGATCAGGATACCACCAATTAAAAGTGCGAACAGAAGATATTCCCAAGACAGCCTTCACCTCCAGATACGGATTGTACGAGTTCACAGTAATGCCATTTGGATTGACGAACGCCCCGGCATATTTTGTTCACCTCATGAACAAAGTATTTATGAAATTTATGGACAAGTTTGTTGTGGTATTCATCGATGATATTCTGATATACTCCAAGACACTAGAAGAGCACGCTGAACATCTCCGAATTGTACTAGGAGAACTCAGGAAACATCAATTATACGCCAAGTTCAGCAAGTGTGAATTTTGGCTAAGACAGGTAGGTTTTCTGGGCCACGTACTGACCCAAGAAGGTATTGCCATAGACCCGGAAAAAGTCAAGGCCGTACTTGGCTGGAAACCGCCAGCCAGCGTAACGGACGTACGAAGTTTTCTGGGAATGGCAGGTTACTACCGAAGACTCATTGAAGGATTTTCCACAATAGCAAAGCCGATGACGCAATTACTCAAGAAAGACAAGAAGTTTGAATGGACGGAAGCTTGCGAGAAAAGTTTCCAAGAACTAAAAAGGAAATTAACAACATCACCAGTATTAATTGTGCTAGACATACACAAGAACTTTGAGGTATATTATGACGCATCTCAAAAGGGCCTCGGGTGCGTATTGATGCAAGAAGGCAAGGTAGTCGCATATGTCTCCAGACAACTCCGCAAGCATGAGGAAAATTATCCTACTCATGACTTGAAATTAGCAGCAGTTATTCATGCACTCGAGGAATGGAGACACTTTTTACTTGGAAATCGTTGTGAAATATACACAGACCATAAAAGCCTCAAGTATATTTTCACACAACCGGAACTAAATTTACGGCAACGAAGCTGGTTGGAATTAGTGAAGGATTATGATGTTGGAATCCACTACCATCCAGGCAAGGCAAATGTTGTGGCAGATGCGCTAAGTCGGAACCCCAATCCGAACAACGACAGCCTACGAAACCTGAAACCCGAATTCCAGCAGGAATTTGCTAAACTCAACTTGGTAATGGTCACCGAAGGCAGTGTGTCGAATTTGGAAATACAGCCTACTCTAATAGAGAGACTTAAAGAAGCTCAGCATGGGCACTCCAGCATTGAAGGCATAAAACGGAAAGTAAGCTTGGGCAAGGCCTCAGAATTCGTTATCGATGAGCAGGGAATATTGTGGTACGGGCATAGACTTTGCGTATCAAACATTAATGACCTTAAACAACAAATCTTAGCTGAAGGCCACACCGCCCCGTATTCAATCCATCCCGGAGGAACAAAAATGTACAAGGATCTTCAGGAGACATTTTGGTGGCACGGTATAAAAAGGGACATAGCCACGTTTATTGCATGTTGTGACTCATGTCAACGCATCAAGGCCGAGCACCAGAAACCAGCCCGACTATTGCAACCAAATAAGATACCAGAATGGAAATGGGACGAGATTGGAATGAATTTCATTGTTGGGCTACCCCGGTCACGACACGGACATGATGCCATATGGGTCATCACTGATAGACTGACCAAAGTAGCACACTTCATCCCCGTGAAGACAACTCACACCACTCAGAATCTTGCCAGGCTTTATCTCTCCCGAATCGTCTGCTTACATGGAGTTCCAAAGACTATAATATCTGACAGGGGCACACAATTCATCTCCAGATTTTGGGATCACCTGCAACAGGCTCTGGGAACTCAGCTAGCCTTCAGTACAGCATACCACCCTCAGACTGACGGACAAACTGAACGAGTAAACCAAATTCTAGAAGACATGCTGAGGGCATGTGTCCTCACTTATGGAACCAGTTGGGAGGAAAGCTTGCCATACGCAGAGTTTGCATACAACAACAGTTACCAGGCCAGTCTACATATGGCACCCTTTGAAGCCTTGTATGGGCGGAGATGTCGTACCCCACTAAATTGGTCAGAGACCGGTGACAGCCGTATCTTCGGCCCAGAGATCAGTTTCGAACCCGCTGAGTTTGTATACCTACGAGTATCTCCTATGAGAGGCCTGCAACGATTCAAGATTAAGGGGAAGCTAGCACCAAGATTCATCGGACCATTCTGCGTAGTGGCACGAAGAGGCACGGTAGCCTACCAGCTAGACTTACCCGAAGAATTATCCGATATCCACGACGTGTTTCATGTCTCCCAATTAAGGAAGTGTGTAAGCAACCCAGAAAAGCAAGTACCCCATGAAAACATTGACGTGCAACCAGACCTCACCTATCGAGAGCATCCAGTAAAAATATTAGAGGAGTCTAAAAGGAGGACCGACAGAAAACCATCAAGTTTTTCAGAGTTCAATGGAGCAATCACACCGAGAGTGAAGCCACTTGGGAAAGAGAGGATTTTCTTCGAGCAGAGCAACCACACTTGTTTGAGAATCAGCTGTAATCTCGGGGACGAGATTTTTCCTAAGGGGGTAGGTGTTGTGACACTCCAAAAAAATTTCTTTTGGTTTCCTTCAAAAACTTTCTTGGATTTGAGGAAGGTCTTTTAAACTCTTCCAAAAATATTTCTCTCAAAGACTTTCCCCTTTGGCAAGGTTTTTATTTTGGCTTCTTCTTCAACTCTGGTGTTTGGTTGTTAAAAACTTTTCTTCTGTTTGTCCTCTTCTCAAATTCAAAATTTTTGAGTTTTATTTTTCTTTCAAAAGAAAAACCCTAGGAGTCTTGTGTCCTCTCCTATATTGGAACCTCTCATGATTTTACCATGCCCCACATGGTAAAACCTCCCAAAAACCTTCTTCCCACTTTGGGGAAATCCAAACATTCTGTCTCATCAAGTTCAATCCATTTCTGAATTTTATTTCATTTATTTCTCCTCCCAAATCTTTTCTGTCCATTATTTTGAGCCTAGGTGATTTGCAAAGCAAGTACCTAAATGCATTTGAGTTTTGACCTCAAACCAACTCCCCTGGATAGTCCTTGGTACCCACAACCTAGAACTATCATGATTCACTCCTCTCCTTTTCAAAAATTTCAAATTACAGTCTCTGCAAGTTTGGACCAGATTTGTCAAATTTGGTGAAATTCATATCCTCACTGCTCCAAAAATTCAGGCAGCCTCCAGATGCAATGAGAGGCCACTCCACCAAAAATCAGCTCAAGGATAAACTCCCACATGCCAAAATCATTCTGTCGAACACCTGGCCGGCACTGTTTCTTTGCATTTTCAGAAAAGTTCAGAGTTTCAGAGTTCAGTGTCGTTTCCCTTCGTCAGAGTTCAGTCACGCGTCGACAGTGCACTTGGCACGTTGCTCGCAGCCCCTCCTCCCTGTCTGGAGCACCACACGAGCGCTTGGCTCGTCCCTGGCGTCGGTGGCCCCTGAGAGCTTTCTGTTTCATTACAGATGGGTCCTTGGACCAAAACTCTTATAACTTTTTAACAGAAAGAGATTTTTGAGTGATTCTTTTTCTGCCCTCTTCAAAATTTTGTCTAGTTTTTTATCATGTTTATTTGAAAACTATTTGGATTACATTTCTGTACTCCAGGGTATTTACGTTAGCGCGTGTGTTTTGTGTACCGTAGATACCAAAGGAGGTGACGGAACCGCGAACTTCACCGAGCTAGACCCCGACTACTCCGAACCAGGCAAGCATGTTTGAACTCTTGATATGATGAGTGTCTTGGCATGTTTGCATTTAGTAGTTTCATGGCATGTTCATGAGCATCTCGATAAAAACTTTGTCACGTGAAAAGTCGAGACAAGTGAGTTTCGGAAATCCATGCGTTAATGGAAATGAGGTTGCATGGCCACGTGATGGCATGAAATGGGTAAGATGGCAGTGTTGTAGCATGCCAGTCCTATGCCAG
Organism: Triticum aestivum; assembly: GCF_018294505.1. NCBI lineage: Eukaryota > Viridiplantae > Streptophyta > Magnoliopsida > Poales > Poaceae > Triticum > Triticum aestivum. Next base: position 706,254,494 of record NC_057810.1, on the reverse strand, counting down.
ATTATTTGACTCCAGTATCCACTCCCGTCCATCTCCTTTTTCCGTACTACCACATGTTTTCCGCAAGAGCTATGGCTTAGTAAGTTGCAAACCACTTTCCTGGTACACACCAAATTGAGAGGCCGGGATGAGGGTTCCATGGCCCTGGATTAAAGCCTATCATCCGGTCAGGGGGCATGGGTGTTTCCGGTTGGGACCGAGAGGGGGCACCCCTTAGAGCGCGCGTATATAAATTTGATCCCATGCTATTCGAGATGGTGATCTCCCCGTCTCAAAGTTTATATTGATCGTCGTCTAGGGTGATCCCTGGTAACGTGAGGTGGGATGGGTGTGTACTGGATTGTTGTGTTTTCTTCTGAAATACCGTAAACGGAACTAGTCCTTCGGGACTACAGAAATCCGTTGGCTGTGGGCATTTTTGTACAAACTCTGCAGAGTCAAAAATTCCATTGCATCACCTTATCTATGTCAAAGTTCGGTGTCCTTATTATCTTGTCTGATTGTCAGTCTTGATGTCAAAGACCCCGGTAAGCCATATGAGTGTTAAGTCCGGTTAATGTTGATTCTTATGATGGACTACCCCGTCAGTACCTCGTATTGAATATTTTTCCTGTGAGCATTAACCCTTGCACATTGTGGATAAAGAACTTAAGCCCTTTCTGTGACGTCGCTCAGACGTCCGACTGCGGCATTGTTATTATTTATTTTTGATATAAGCCCCTTCTGTGACGTCGCTCAGACGTCCGATTGCGGCATTGTTATTATTTACTTTTGATATAAGCCCTTTCTGTGACGTTGCTCAGACGTCCGACTGGGGTATTGTTATTATTTACTTTTAATATAAGCCCTTTCTGTGACGTCGCTCAGACGTCCGACTGCGGCATTGCTATTATTTACTTTTGATATAAGCCCTTTCTGTGACATCGCTCAGACGTCCGACTGCGGCATTGTTATTATTTACTTTTGATATAAGCCCTCTCTGTGACGTTTCTCAGACGTCCGACTGCGGTATTGTTATTATTTACTTTTGATATAAGCCCTTTCTGTGATGTCGCCCCGACATCCGACTGCGGCACTCATGTCTTTTACTTTCAGTACAAGCCCTTTATGTGGTGTCGCTTAGACGCCCGACTGCGGCATATTTTTATTTATTTAGTTTTCCTTTCGAGGCGTCGCTTCAGACACCCGATCAGTTTGCAGTTTATTTTGTTGGGTTTTCGAGCGGACTACCGCCGACTCCCTCTTTACTTACCTTGTTCTTATGAATTAAATGTGCATTGTTAAAAGTACTCTTGACGCATTCATGCATGCATTTGTTATATCTATTGTCCGAACTGTCTTACGAGTACTTTCAAAGTACTCACCTGGCTTGTTGATTTGGCCAGATGCTGACGAAGGCGGTCTCATGGATGAAGAGTTCGATAGCGAGTCCGACGCCTAGAGGAGTCCCAGTCAGTCTCGTGCGACCCTGGATTTGGTCACTGTATTATATCCGCTTCCGCTACCCAAATAAATTCATCGAGCCTCTTCTCGGCGCTCGATGAGTCACCGGTTAGTAGTCACACTGCCCACCCCACTATGATGTTCCACCAATCATTTTTATTACGAGTCAGTAGAAATACCACCCCCACCTTTGTGTCATATCCGCCTCTATGTATAATTATTGGCGCGCTTGTAATAAATTGTTGAGCAACCTCAGCTCGACCCCTGTAAGATATTAATGCTACTGGCTTATTGTATCAAAGATTTGTCTACCAGTGAGGAGGATTTTCCTCACACTGGGAACTAAAAGATCGGTTTCTCGATAAATATTTTTATTGAAACAGTCGTGACACGCTACCCCGGCCTGTCGATAGCCATATAGTGTCATGGTCGTCACCCTCGTGTTCCACGAGAAATGACAGCAAACACATTGCTATGTTATATGAGAGTGTCCTCCGTCCCCTATATATCTACCAGATCGAAGTGCACACCACGTACAGCTGTGAGAGATAGAGATCATGGCCAATGGCAGGCCAGGCAGAGAAGGTGTTTGTCCCCACCGACACGGAGCTGCTCCAGGCGCAGTCGGACCTGTGGCGCCACACCCTCTGTTGGATTTCTAGTAGTGATCGACTCTCTCTCTCTCTCTCTGTCTCAATTTCTTTCTCTGAAGAACACAACACACACACACACGAGGTGGAAGGGAACAGAGAAGGAACGCAGCCACACAGAGAGATTTTTGCGACGCGTTAACCGTGCGTCTTTTCTGTTCTTCCTTTATTCAGTTGCTTAACAGAAAAACGAAAATCTCGCCATGATCCAGTATATGCGCGCGCCATCCCACGAGCTTGGATCGTGCCAAGTCTAGAGCTACCAGCTAGGCCTGAAAACTAGGAACTGAAACTACACCGCAACGTGAACGTAGCACGTTTCTGGTGGACAAATTCAGTCGTGCTTATTATGTGACAGAAAAACAAAATAAGCCAAGGGAAACGGGGCAGATACATTGAGATTACATCCAACAGTCACCTCCTTAATCTTGAGGTATCTGCTCCAGCGTGCGCATGCCAATTCTCTCCCTGAACTCAAGGAACTTCAGTCGTCCTAGTGGCTTCGTCAGCAGATCGGCCAACTGATCTCCTGTGCGCACATGCTCCACTGCAATGCTCCCATCTTTGACGCACTCACGAATATAATGGTACTTGATGTCAATATGCTTGCTTCTCTCGTGATGCACCGGGTTTTTACTCAATGCAATGGCTGACTGGTTATCAATCTTCAGAACCACTTGCTCGCCCTCAAGCCCTGTCAGACTAGTGATCATTCTGCTCAACCACACACCCTGACAAGCAGCTACTGCAGCTACAACATACTCAGCTTCGCATGATGAATGTGATACTACCTTTTGCTTCTTTGAGAGCCAAGTTAATGGGCTTGATCCAAGGTAAAAAATTATTCCAGTAGTGCTCTTTCTGTCATCAACATCACCCCCCAAATCACTGTCGCTGTAACCACACAGCAACATGGAAGTTTCTTCTCTTTTATAGAAACAACCAAAATTCAGTGTTCCCTTCACGTACCGCAGAATTTGCTTCACTGCCGCTAGGTGATCAGATGCAGGCTTCTCCATGTACCTGCTTACAATCCCCACGGCATATGTAATATCTGGACGGGTATGGGTCAAATACCTCAAACTTCCCACAATGCTACGGTACAGAGTGGGATCAACAGCTTTGCAAGTGCTGAACTTGCTCAAATGTAGCCGAGCTTCCATTGGAGTTTGAACAGCATAACAGTTGCTCATCCCACACTTCTCCAGAATCTTTGCTGCATAGCTTGATTGGCTCAGAAACGTCCCATTTGACTGCTGTTTAACTTCTATACCAAGGTAGTAGCTTAATAGTCCCAAATCACTCATACTGAAAAGGTTCTTCATTTGCTCTTTGAACTCACCAATTTCAGTTGGGCTTGGTCCTGAGATGATCAGATCATCTACATACACCCCTACAACAAGCTTCGACCTCCTGTACACAGCATGCTCAATTGGGCATTGCTCAAATCCTAAGTCAACCAGAGTGTTGTGCAGTTTCTCATTCCACGCCCTGGGTGCCTGTTTCAAACCATATAGAGCCTTATGCAGCTTCAGAACCTTCTGTTCTTGTCCCTCGAGTACAAACCCAGGGGCTGAGTGACATATACTTCCTCTTTAATTCGCCATTCAGAAAGCTGATTTCACATCCATGTGATGTACTTCCCAACTCTGTTGTGCTGCAATGGCAATGAGCAATCGAATTGTTTCCAACCGGGCTACAGGAGCAAACACCCTCAAAATCAACTCCCTCACGCTGCACATAGCCTTTAGCTACCAATCTTGCTTTGTGTTTCACAATTCTGCCATCAGGTTCTTTCTTTAGTTTGTATACCCACTTTAGTCCAATTGCCTTGTGTCCGCTTGGTAGATCAACAAGTTCCCAGGTGTGGTTCTCCTCAATTGACTTAAGCTCTATCTGCATGGCATTTTTCCATGCTGCTTCCTTGCTGGCATCTTCAACAGATGTTGGCTCTTCGATGCCGAGCAGACACGAGTCTGTCAGAGTAGCCACCGGTGCCTCCTCGATGACTTCTTCCAAGAGGCGATACCTGCGTGGTCCCTCAGTGCTCGTTGGCGTCGAGGCACCAGTAGGAGGTGACACAAACCGAGGTCCAGAAGATGCTTCATCTGTGGCAGGAGTGACAAAATCCTCTGGTCTGAAACCTGCAGCTATTTCTTCAGATGTGAGTCTGTTCTCCTTCAGACTTTCTGTTGTCGGATGATGAACAGTACGCTTTGGCTGGGCAACAGTATGTGCATCATCGAGGTGTACATTGTACTGCACTGAAAAAGTCTCCGAGCTCCCCACAATGTCGCCGGGGGTCCATTCCCAGCATCTATCCTCTTCGAACACAACATCTCGAGACACACACAGTTTCTTCGTGCGTGGATCGAATAATCTGTATGCTTTACTGTTTGGCTCATAACCAATAAACACCATCTCTGAACTCCGGTCAGCAAGTTTTGGAAGATGCCCCCCGACCTTCTTTACATGACCAATGCATCCAAACGTGCGCAGGTGATCTACTCTCGGCTTCACCTTGTACAGGGCTTCATACGGGGTCATGCCATGGACACTTTTTGTTGGTGCTCGATTCAGCAAGTACACTGCAGTAGCTATTGCTTCACCCCAAAACTGACCAGGTAACCCTTTGCTCTTTAGCAGGCTTCTTGCCATGCCCACCACAGTCTGGTTCCTCCTCTCAACAACACCGTTCTGTTGAGGAGAATACGGTGCAGTCAAGTAATGCTTGATTCCGAGTCCTTCACAGAACTGAGCAAAGTTCTTGGAAGTGAATTCCCCTCCACGATCTGTCCGCAGAGCCATGACTTTCAGATTCAGCTCAACCTCTACTGCTGCTCTTATCTTCTTAACTGCCTCAAGTGCTTCATCTTTGCTTTTGATCAACACAACCCACATGTACCTTGTGTGGTCATCAACAAGTAGCAGAAAATAATTCTTCCCTGCAAAGGTTGCAGGGGAGATAGGACCACAAAGGTCCCCGTGGAGCAATTGCAGTGCCTTGTCAGCTCGATAGGAAGCTTCAGCGGGAAAAGGAGCTCGCCTCTGCTTTGCGACTAGACAGCTCTCACAGAGACGATCTACTTGACCAATCATTGGCAGACCCATCACCATGTTCTCTCTGGACAATAACCGCAATGCATGGAAGCTTATGTGCCCAAAACGTGCATGCCATAGCCAGGGTGTTTCTGATGCTCTCGACAGCAGACACACCGGTTCAGACTGCTCAATATTCAGAATGTACAGTCTGTTTGGTGCTCTTCTTACTTTTGCTAGCACCTTGCGCTCCTTGTCGAGGACTGTCATCAGTCCTCCATCCACTGAATACTTGCAACCAAACTCATCGAGTTGCCCAAGACTAATAATGTTGCTCTTTAATCTTGGGATGTAGTACACCTCTGTTAGGAGACGGTGCTCACCATTATGAGCTAGGAACGGGACTGACCCACGCCCTTCAATGCCAACGAATGAACCATCCCCAAAACGAACTGAACCTGTGATCTTTCGGTCCAATTCAGCAAACTTGTCAACACAAGCGGTCATATGGTTACTAGCTCCAGTATCCAAGTACCAGGACTTGTTTGCAGTTCCTGAAAGCTTATGTGTGACCTTTTCTTCATTCAGCATGAGCCTTTTTTCTGTCAGTCCAGCATCATGAAACAACTCACAAGCTTCAACCATCAGGAGAGCTGGATCTTCATCACTCTGTTTCTGTGTCAGGTTAGCTCGCTCCCGCTTTGGCTCCGGACAGTCCGAGGCAAAGTGCCCATTCACATCACAGTTAAAACATTTTACTTTCGAGATGTCAAACTTACGATGCTTTTTCTGTTTGCCCTTTCCATTGTTCTGGCCGCGATCACCACGGCCTTTGTCCTGCCCGTCGCCTTGGCCGCCGTTCTGACCGCCACCTTTCTTCGCACCAGAGCCGGAGGCCCTGTTGTTGTTGACGATCTTCTTCCCCTTCATAAGGGTTTCCAGCGCGCGGGTCACGAGCATCAGCTGCTCGTTGTTGTCGCCACGGCTCTGGCGGCGCCCCCGCTGGTTCTCCTCGAATGCCGTGAGGCGTCTGACAGCCTCCTGCACCGTCATCGTGGCGACATCGCCCCACTGCTCGATGGTGTTGACGATGTCGGCGAAGCGATCCGGCACGGCGCTGAACAGACGCTCCACCACGGCCTCTTCCCCAAGGGTGACGCCGAGGGAGCGGATTTCGCTCACCAGCGTGGTGAGTTTCCTGGCAAATTCCGGGATAGTTTCCCTGTCTGCCATGTCGAGGCGATCGAACTGTCTCTTCAGTTGTCGCGCACGCGCCTTCTTCACGCGATCCTCCCCGACGCGCGCAGATCGGATCATCTCCCACGCCTCTTGCGCGGTGTCGCAGTCCGCAACCTGCAGCATAACATGATCCGGGACGGATTGGGAGAGCGCCGCGAAGGCCCCCTCGTCCGCCGCTTGGTCGTACTCGCCGGAGCCGTCAATCGCCGACCAGACGCGGAGCGCCTTCATCAGTACTTTCATCTTGATGGCCCATAGAGAGTAGTTCGTGTCCGTCAGCATCGGGTACTGCACGGGCACATTGGTGGCTCTCGACGGAGCAGCCAGCACCACAGCACCGTCACCATCGCCTGTGGTCGACCTCCTGGCCGCCGGCGGCGTGTACTTTCTGCCACCGTTGCCGCTGCTCTTCCCGTCGCTTTTCTTAGGAGACGTATCCCCCATCGCCGCCGCCAAAGCTCCTCCGACCACCGCCGCCAAACGCCCAAGGTCCTAACCTAAAGCTCTGTATACCAAATGTTGGATTTCTAGCAGTTATCGACTCTCTCTCTCTCTCTCTCAATTTCTTTCTCTGAAGAACACAACACACACACACGAGGTGGAAGGGAACAGAGAAGGAACGTAGCCACACAGAGAGATTTTTGCGACGCGTTAACCGTGTGTCTTTTCTGTTCTTCCCTTTATTCAGTTGCTTAACAGAAAAACGAAAATCTCGCCACGATCCAGTATATGCGCGCGCCATCCCACGAGCTTGGATCGTGCCAAGTCTAGAGCTACCAGCTAGGCCTGAAAACTAGGAACCGAAACTACACCGCAACGTGAGCGTAGCACGTTTCTGGTGGACAAATTCAGTCGTGCTTATTATGTGACAGAAAAACAAAATAAGCTAAGGAAACGGGGCAGATACATTGAGATTACATCCAACACCCTCTGCTACCTCACGCCTATGGCGCTCCAGTGCGCCGTCGACCTTGGCGTCCCCACCGCCATCCACCGCCTCGGCGGCGCCGCGTCCCCATCCGAACTTGTCGCCGCCCTATCCCTCCCCACGTCCAAGCTGCCCTTCCTCGCCCGCCTGCTGCGCCAACTCGCCACGGCGGGCGATCTTCAGTGCAACCGACGTCGGAACGTACCGCCTCAACCCGCTCTCGTACCTCCTGGTAGACGACGTCCGCATCGTCGGCGACGCTAGCCAGACGGCCCTCGTGCGCGCCGCGGCCTCGCGCTACTACGTGGAGGCGGCCATGGGGCTGGCGGACTGGTTCAGGAAGGACTTCGATGGAGCCGTCCCCTCGCCCTTCGAGGACGTGCATGGCGCGGCCATCTTCGAGGAGAGCATGGTGCTCCTCGACCCGGAGATGGATCAGCTGCTCCACGACGCCCTCGCTGCCCACGACCACATGGGGATCGGCCCCGTGCTCCGGCAGTGCAGTGAGCTGTTCGAGGGGCTTGAGACTCTCACTGACTGCGGCGGTGGCGATGGGACTACCGCGAGGTCCATCGTCGAGGCCTACCCTCACATCACGTGCACTGTGCTGGACCTTCCAAAGGTCATGGACAAAGTTCTTCCCACTGAAGAAGGAGCAGTTAAGTATGTTTCCGGTGACCTGTTCCACGTTGTCCCACCTGCTCAAGCCGTGTTGGTCAAGGTATATATGATATGAATGTTGCACATTCCATAATTTAATATTCCAAGCGAAATATTAAAGCACCATAATTAGTTTTCATTTCTGAAATAATAACAGCTTAAATTAATAAAAATCCCTTCACATTTTCATCCTAGTCAAGCTTGATTAACCTTAAACTACAAGTTTATCCATGCATGGTAATGTAGCTTGTACTGCACTTCTGGAAGGACGAGGATTGCGTCAAGATCTTGGCACAATGCAAGAAGGCCATTCCTCCCCGAGATGCCTGAGGAAAAGTCATCGTCATAGACATTGTGCTTGGATCTGTTTCAGGGCCAATGCTGGAAACCCAGCACCTCATGGATATGGTCATGCTAGTGGTGACAAGAGGCCGACAGCGGGACGAGAAGGACTGGAGCGAGATCTTCATCAAGGCAGGGTTCAGTGGCTATAAGATTGTGAAGAAGCTAGGAGCTCAAGCTGTCATTGAGGTCTATCTATAAGGTTGTGCTCCCAAAGTAAGATGCTTACATATGTTGTGGATTGTTGTGTGCTCGCTCTAAGGATGCAAAAATAAAGGAGCGCCTTGTCATTTTCCAAAGAGAAGTCCTAGGCAGATCATAGAATAGCAAGGCGGTTATGTCTTGTTACCTTATGATACCTGTGGAACTTTCTTTTGGAAGAAGTAGTATGCAGACAGAGTGCTTATCATATATGCTTTGTGTACAATATCATATACCATAAGATCAAGTCGTGTATTTGTTATCGAAACCTTGTCTTCTATATGGTCCAAAAATATTTAGAAAATTTGAATATGCCCTCTCTAGGGCCTCTAGTGGGTTTTTTGTAGATTGGAATGAAGTTGCGTTTTCTGGAGAACCTTTATTTCATAATAAATTTCCTATATCCATCAGGTTCACCTCAATACACGTAGGTGAGTCTTGGACTCCAACCAATACATATGGACCCTATCAAGTTAAAAACTTAACTACTTTCATTGAGTGATTCTAAAATGTGCATATGCCAAATGATCTGGATTGGTTTGTGGATGGAGATTCCAATTATGTCAGATACCCTGAGAACAAAAATAGAGAAGGCGATAATGCACATGACATGTTTACTTTCAATGAAGCAATCAATTCCCTTGCTCTTGTTAAAATTCCCCTTAGAGGCATAATGCTTACTTAGAGCAATATGCAGAGTGCTCCTCTCTTGGAAAAGCTTGACTAAGTATTCTCATCTGAATCCTAGACTATCAATTATCCAAACACTATAGCTATTCCTCAGGCCAGGCCTATTTTTTGCCACATCCCTTGTTTCATTTGGATTGGTACATCTATTCTTGAGTCCTCTATTTTCTGGTTTGAAATTTACTGGCTACAAACACCCAGACTTTACCGACACTTTTAAGAAAATTTGGAACCAACAAATTCATGAACATGATAGTTCCAAAAGAGTAACTGCAAATTTTAAAAGACCAAGAAAAGGTTTAAAACTATGTTCCAAAAGTATTTCTAATCTCTCTAGCACTATCAAAGATACCAACTCAATGATTTGATTCTATGACACTATTGAAGAATTCAGAAATCTTGCAATTCATGAGTGGAACAATTAGACAAATCCTCCTAAACCATTTCCTTTAGCTTCTCTCACACCAACAAATATACTGCAAGCAAAGAGACATTATTATATAGGCACAACTGGGGGAAGCAAATTAAAACAAAATCATGCAAAGGCATCAATTATTCAGAAATTATCACGTTGCTATTAAGAGATAAGCAGAGGCACTAAGCACTTTGAACATCATGCCAAGGCTGTGCTTTCCTTGGTAGATCTTTCAAGCAAAGACTTGGCTATACTGTCCCAAGTTTCAACCTTCCGAATTTGGATTCTTTGCTTACGAGAAATGAAAGTCTACATTTTTAGAGCAATCTTTCACTAAAGAGGAAATTGATAAAGCATTCATGAATTTCCCCTCTCATGAATACCCAGGCCTAGATGGTTTAAATTCTGATTTTGTTAAAGCTTGTTGGGAGACTATTGCCTCTGATTTCTCTGCATTGTTTGAGGAGTTTTACCATTGTTCAAGCAATATTTAGAGCATTAACTCTTCCTTCATTACTCTGATTAAAAAATGGCTCTGGAATTTAGGATAATGATTTTAGACCTATTTCCTTTCTAAACTGCTCCATCAAGATGATAACCAAGCTTATGGAAAACGTGCTCCAAAAATTTATTCTTAAATTAGTGCATTCCAATCAATATGTTTTTCTAATGTCATGCAAGTGCACACTATATAGTTGTAGCAATTTTGAAGTAATAGTCTCGATCCGACAGAGAACTTAAGAAACGGTCTTTTGCCTCCAGTGCATGCAAATTATTTTAAACCCCAATCAAAGCGGTGTGGAAGTGAAAATATTGCAAGAGTGTGTGAACAAGAATTAAGGTGCACTAAAATGATAACAAAAAACAAGAGAGTAATAAAATGATGGAAACTGCAGGAGGGCTAAAGGCATTCATAGGAAGTCTGGATTCACTACTAATATTTGTGTTACCAAATTATGCAAAAACACAATTATTCTTCGTTCAAATATATAATCCTCGTTATATGTTTATTCTGTGGGTGGATCAAATAATGTCGTTACATGCATACAATCGTAGCTTTGTATCACACAAAATAGTGATCTAACTATTTATGACAATCATCATGTCACATTGTGACTGCCATGTCCCTTTTTATATTAAATCGGAAAATACAAGTATAGCAAAGTAGTATTTGTTCAAGAAATAACATATACTATAATGGTGTATTTGGATCTTGATGCCTCGTGTAATCTTCACATGTCACAATAGGGAACAAAATTGCTTGTGCACCTTCCTACATACTCTCAATATGGTGGCTTAATTTAGATGATGTTGATTGCTCATGCATATGTATCACGGGTTTGGATCGATAGGCCCAACCAAAAATATAAACATGCTTGTGTTTGATAATTAAATGTTGATACAATATTCCACGTGACCAATTCAACAGTTTGATTTGCAGAAGGCTCACATTTTTCGATAAAGGGCGAGTTTGTTATCTCAAAATGTAGCATCAAGCGGATACAAAGCATTATGAGTAACACCCGGCCTCTGCATAACTAGGATGCACACAGTCAAATCCAGAAGTCTGACAAAGGTTCATGAAATAAAACCGACAAATCAGCAACAGTAGAGTCCTCTAGGCGACACTATGCCCATGTCGAAGGGGGTGGTGGATCGATCCGTAGGTTACGCTGCCATCCATGTTGGAAAAAAAACTTCTGTAACCACCTGCTCCAATCGAGTACACACCACCATGAACAACGGTTGGTACTCCAACCATTTTAGCATACACCACGTACGTAGCGAGTGCGTATACCAAAAAATAACTTGCAGAAGAGTACCATTTTTTCATTAAAAACTAAATCATTTCTACATAACCAAAGCGACCAAATTATGGCATATGCTCTCACCCTTATTAGCGTCTTAAACCTATTTGTCGTGAGATCTTGGAAAGGGTGCATTTGCTCGCTTGCTTATCTCCTTCAAGAAACTGCCTTGAATATTTCGGGCTAGATATTAAAAAAAATATTTCGGGCTACATGTAAGTTGTGCCCTTGTTATTTCTACACACTTCACATTAAAACATGTCAACAATTGTTTACCTTTCTATTTTTTTTAATTTAGCCAGCTTATCCATTCAGGGGCTTTCCAAGGTTAAGGAGCCTAGTGAGCTCACCATGACATGGCCCGAGGATTTGACGTTTCCGAGGCTCTACAATATCGAAATCAACGGGTCTAGTGGGGAATTGGAACTGATGGAGCTCCTATACTTTCTGCTGAGAAGGGCGCCCATGCAGCTTAAGTGGTTGCAACTCAAGACACTTGCAATGGAGCCATGGTTCGTCAGGAAGGAGAGGCATAAGTTGCAAGACGAAGAGAGGTGCCGTTACGCGAGAGAGATGACCTCGACACACCTGGCTCCCAAGGTTCCGTCCACCGTGGAGTTCAGCATCACCTGACTCCCGTGTGTACAGAAATGCGTTGCGGCTGTTGCATATCATCAACGAACGACCGAGGTACCTTGAGGTTGTCGCTTGTTATGATAGTCAGATCTTATTTTTGTAGTTAGTTGATTAATTAGGCTCATCTATATACAGAAATCTGTTTGACTCTGGGGCCCATCTATATATGATTGTAAACATGAATTCTTTAGATTTGGTTGACTAGTTTGGTTCTTTGCCGCACAGCTAGATCGAATCTTGCCAAAGTGATGGTCTGGAGAACTAAACCAATGTGGATGTAGTTTCTATTATCCAATAAAAAAATCCTATATATCTAAGAGATCCATTCTCACTAACTTATTTATCTAAACATGCAATCTGTTCACCTCAGTGATGTGTCACACCAGCAAAATTCTATATGCACCGCATGCATTCCATTCGAGCTCCCTCAAGGTGTGACCCGAGTTTTTCCTCGCTGCCTCGACAGCATAGGAACAAACGCATCCATGCTTGGCCACTAGGCAGTGGCGGAGACAAGGGGGGGCGAGCAGGAGAGGTCCTGTTGGACGCTCGCGAGCCGCAAACAGACTAGCATTCGCTGAAGGCCGCGCAAAACAGGTCGGCCCATTCACAGGCATTGAATGGAAAAACTTCACGCAAAATAAAATCTTGCACCTGGATTCGAACTCACGACCGCACGGAACAAAGCAACTTTCATAGCCAGTCTAGCTAGCAACTCAACTTGACTATAATGCAACACGATGGCTTAAGTAATAAATACAACGGCAGACCCGTTTTTTTCTTATAAAAAAACAACAATTCTTGGGGAAATGTGAACAAATTTCCTTTAGAAAAATGCGAATAACGTTTGAAAATGTAAAAAAAATCAAACAACATTTTAAACGTGAACAATTTTTGAAAAAAGAGAACAATAATTGAAAAACGTGAACAATTTTTCATATAGGATGAACAATTTTTAAATGTACATTGAACATTTTCATAATATACGCTGAACAATTCCTAAAAACACATTGAACATTTTTGTGATATATGCAGAACAATTTTCTGAAATACACCATGAACATTTTGTAGTATATGTTGAACTATTTCTTATTATAAGCTGAACAAGTTTCAAATAAAGGTGAACAATTTCTTAAATACGATGAACATTTTTGTAGTATATGGTGAACTATTTCTTATTATATGCTGAACAAGTTTCAAATAAAGGTGAACAATTTCTTAAATACGATGAACATTTTTGTAATAAACCATGAATATTTTTATAATGCATAGTCCACTTTTTCATAAAATACGGTGAATATTTTCTTAATGTACGATGAACATTTTGTTTCAATACACGGTGAAATTTTATACTACAAAAAGGGAAACAGAGAAAAGAACAGTAGAAACAAAAATAAAAGAAAGAAATAAGAAGAAAAATGAATAATAAAAAAAGAATATAACCTTGTTAAAAAACAAAACAGGGAAGAACTTGTTCAGGGAACCTTCCAGAAGGTTCCCCAAACAGGGATCCCGAAGGGAAGAAACAGCAGCGAAGGTGAAACGTGGGCCGGCCCAAGTAGTCGATCCCGCAAGGAAGAAACAGCAGCGATGCTGAAACGTGGGCCGACCCAAGTGGTCGCGACGGGAGGCGCCCTCTCAGCGAAGCTGAGACGATTTGACGCTAACGGGCGTCATATAGGAATTACCGGCGAGCAGGGGCCTGCCCCCCCCCCCCCCCCCTATCGGTCGTGCAAACATCAGGTAGAAAGGAAAAATGGCCAATGTAAAAGCCCACTACCGATCGTTTATAAGCCCATGACAAGGCCATATTTGTTGATTGGCCTCAGTTAAAAGTCTCCTAGGCGCTCGGCATTATTCCTTAGCGCATGTGTTGATTAGCGCTGCGCTGTTGCCGTCCTGCACCCTCGCCGCCGCCCGCCTCGGCTCTCCCTTCTTATGATCTGATTCGTAAATGCAAGCTGATTCACTCGCCAATTATTCGTCCTGCAGCCATTGATCTAGCCAAGGTTAATCCAATACACTGTCTACTAATCTCTCCCAATTCTCATCTTGTATCAGTAATTCATTATACATCAGATTTTAAGTTTTGGTTGTGTGATTTGTGATGCGTCGGGCTCGGGCACAGGCAATCGTTCGAAATCATGCACCTTTCAACCATGACCAGCCGGTCTACCTCAACCTAGCGGTCGAGGGGACGAGTAGGGGCTGGGTTTGATTCTCTATGTATGTATTCTGACTACATTGATCCTTTTTTAGTACAACAACAAAGTTACATAATAGAACCAATGATGATTTGCCATTCAAACCTATTTAAATGCAAGCTAAAAGCCAATCATTGTGTTATACAGTGATTTTTCTTATTTGTACATACGACATTGTTTTGTAGCAGCGCATTTCATGTCATATTTCGGGGTAGTTTGATTATTAACTTTGTCTCGTCGACTTTAGCTGCAAAAGGTTGTGTGTCTATGCAAAGTTAAAGACGAATGATACTCGGATGTAAAACTATTAGGTACTCCCTCCGTCCCATAATATAAGACGTTTTTTGACACTTTTACATTATGGGATAGAGCGAGTAGTTTGTGAGGCAAAAAAAAAAAAAGTGGCTTTAACGTTTGTCTGCATCCGTGAGAAACTGATGATTCGCGGCCTCTTCGCCTTCTCCATCAAATCCCTGCTGAGGTCATTAGATATTCCCTCGCTGATTGATTTTCTTGCACATGTTAAATCCGGAGTATTACCCTCCGTCTCCTCCACGATTTTGCAAGAGAAGCTGATAAATTTCTCAATGGATCATATTCTCTAGCTTGAGTCGCCGAATCCACCTGCACCATGGTTGGTCAACAGTGACAGCCATTGGATATCGCGCCGCTATCCCACCGGGTGCTCTTCTCCGTGGTCCGATCCTGGGGCGCCGACACTGTCTCCAGTGCATGATGGTTGACGCTGAGGCATACGGCCCCACCACGTTGCTCGCCACCGTCTGACCCAGGGATGCCGTCCCATCCTGGCCGACGCCGAGGCTTCCGGCTCCAACACGTCGGTTCATATCGTTCAGACGGACGCTTGGGAGTCCGAGTTGTACATAGTGGAGGCCCGACGTGCCTGGAGTCGTCCACATCCTTCTCCTGGTCACCACTCTCTGCTGGCGCCTCCACCCGGATGCCTTCCGCATCGCGGCCAACCAAGAGCACACTGGTGAGCTCCTCTTTTCAATCGATTATTTCTGTTGGTTTCTTAAACTTTCAAGTCCCGCTGTTGCCAATTTTATTTGAGCCTAAATGCCTTCTCCTCAGCTAGGTAGGTCAGATGAATCCAGGAGAAATTTTTCGTAGTTCGATTGATTTGACTATACGTATGCCAGCCAGGGTATATACGTGGATTCACATGGATGTGGTTACACCAATGTCCAGTGATCGAGTATAGTGGTGACTTTTGGAGTACTAATTAACTGAAAGGATAGCCAAAACGGTGATGTATATGATGTGATTAAGAATTTAACACCCCTAAGAGTTTCTACATTTTGTTTATATCTTGCACAACAGTAAACTACATCACATTGCAATGGGTCGCCACTATTCTAACTTATTCATTTTACCAAGTGTTTCAATATTGAGTGATTTAGATTTTTTTTGCATTAATTATTTTATATGGCCATTTGACTATATTCAGAAGCAGACCATGGAGGAACCCAGGTGTTGTTCCAGCTCTTGGGCTTTCTGATATCTTCTCCTTTTTTCCGTTGTTTAAATCATCATGCTGGTGTTGTGTGCTATAAAACAAATACAACATTCATTGCTTGCAATAAAATTTATCATATAATTGATTTCAATTGTTATCATCTTTGCGACAACAAAAACCCGCAGCAACGCGTCCGGTATGATCTAGTACCAATTAGGTTTTCACCCCCTCTTATAGATAATTCATGAAGCATGTCCATACAAGCAATGACGATAAAGGGTTCACACTGCTTCACATTATAAAGCAACCACACAATACAATAATCATGTTGGGGCCTCAACACAACCAAGCCTAAAAATTAAAACAAGTGAAAGAAAGAGAAATAAATGCCAACACCGGCAGCTTGACGAAACGAAGAAGACCGGCAACCGTTGCGCCTCCGTAGATGTCCCACCACGTTCCAAGCACACCGAAGTGTCGCATAGCGAGCAACACCTTCAAGAAGGAAAGCAACGACGACACTGCTGGTGCCCAGACAAGTCCTATGGTTTCCCCAAGTACGTGAAGGTTAGTCGGGAGGGGGTACACCCGAAGCCCTTCAGGAAGGAATGGTGGCACCCGTAGACGTCACGAAATTGGTGCCCGACAAGCCGACAGGGATTTCTCCCAACCCCAAAAATCCCTGCCACCCCGGACGATCCGAGTGCTCTGCCAGACCAACCGCCCACCAACATGCGCCATCAGGGTCTTGGAACCCACTTCTTCGCCAAAATGAGGCCATCGGCAAGAGGGCAAGAGGAAGGAAGAGGGAAAGGATCGATACGGTCGACTAGAGGGGGGTGAATAGGAGACTACAAATTTTAATCTTTCTTGTCAATTTTAAGGTTTAGCGGATAAATAGGGTTCACTAGATATGCAACTAGGTGAACACAACCTATATGACAACCAAGCTTAAAGCAAAGTATGCTAGGCAACAATCTAATTAGCAAGCCAACAAGCATACAAGGCAAAGTAAAGTGCGGGAAAGGATTAACCACAAGTGAGGCGAGGACGCAGATTTTATCCCGAAGTTCACTTTTCCTTGGGGAAGAGCTACTCTCCGTTTAGAGCGGTGCCGAAGCCAAAGCTTGCGGAACGCTACGAAGGCTCACCGTAGTCTCTTTCGAGTCACCCCAAACGGATGAGCCTCGAATCACTCGGGGTTGGTCTTGAAGGCCATCACACCTATACAAACTTCTCTGGAGCACACCACAAGCAACAAGGAAGCTTCCGGAGGAATCTCTAGCCGCCTAGGAGCCCAAGCTCCAAGAGTAACAAGTCAATGGGGAAGAAATGATGCAGGGAACGCGATTTGGTTTCGTCAAGATGTAGATCGGGTCTTGCTCACCCAATCCCCAGAGTTTCAACAAGTTTGGGTGGAGGGATTGAGAGTGTTGAGAAAAATAAGGTGTACAATGGTGGAGCTCAACAAAACATTAGGGTTAGGGATGGAGGAAGAAGAAGGGGGGCGTTTATAGTGTTTGTCCCGGGGTGGCCATTTCTGCCCGTTGGACCCGTACGCACGGGCTAAGTCAGCCCCGTGCGCACGGGGTACTTAGAGACTTTCACACCACCCCGTGCGCCCGGTGGTCAAAAGGCCCCGTGCGCATGGGGTACTTAGAGAGTTTACGCAGTACCCCATGTGAATGGGGGTCAAAAGACCCCGTGCGCATGGGGTACCCAAAGATTTACGCAGTACCCCGTGCGCACGGGGGTCCAAAGACCTCGTGCGCACAGGGTACCCAGTAAGTTTCTGTTGCAATCACTCCGAGTACCACATGCATGCACACTACGGAATTAGGTGGTAGGAATGGGTAGGCTAGTATGGTTCGACGATGGCATCCCCACACAACTTGTATCCACACTGACCCCTCTTAATAGTGCGGTCTTTCCTATGACTCGCAACAAACCAAAAACTAAAACCTTCGAATCGCCGGTAGACCACGCCTTTGACTTTTTTGAATTAGGGGGGGGGGGTTCGCACATCTCCATCACGAAGCACTAGGAACCAATATCCTGAGATAAACTTTAGGTACCGATATTAGTTCTACTAACCACATTGTCACCACACCAAAATATAGTTTACGTGCCACTTGCACTTTTAATCTCCCCCTTTTTGGTGCATTGATGACAACGTAGTTAGAGCATGGCATAGGGATATGAATATTTGAATAGCCATGAGACAATGAATGATCATGGTAGCTCCCCCTATATGTGTGCCCGGATAAAATGAATGCTTCAGAATGCATCAAGTAGACACATAGGAGATTCCTCCAAGATCATCATTGTGCAGACATGAGATCAATATAATAATCCTATAATGGTGCCTAGATCTCATGAAATGGTGTGGTGAGAAAATATCGTGAGACACATAATAAACAACATAATAAGCACGATATACTGAGGGAGTCCCGGATTAGGGGGTGTCCGGATAGCCGAACTATAACCTTTGGTCGGACTCCTGGACTATGAAGATACAAGATTGAAGACTTCGTCCCGTGTCCGGATGGGACTTTCCTTGGCGTGGAAGGCAAGCTTGGCGATACGGATATGTAGATCTCCTCCCATTGTAACCGACTCTGTGTAACCCTAGCCCTCTCCGGTGTCTATATAAACTGGAGGGTTTTAGTCCGTAGGATGAACAACAATCATACCATAGGCTAGCTTCTAGGGTTTAGCCTCTCTGATCTCGTTGTAGATCTACTCTTGCACTACCCATATCATCAATATTAATCAAGCAGGAGTAGGGTTTTACCTCCGTCGAGAGGGCCCGAACCTGGGTAAAAACATCGTGTCCCTTGTCTCCTATTACCATCCGCCTAGACGCACAGTTCGGGACCCCTACCCAAGATCCGCCGGTTTTGACACCGACATTGGTGCTTTCATTGAGAGTTCCTCTGTGTCGTCATCTTTAGGCCCGATGGCTCCTCCGATCATCAACAACGACGCGGTCCAGGGTGAGACTTTTCTCCCCGGACAGATCTTCGTATTCGGCGGCTTTGCACTGCGGGCCAATTCGCTTGGCCATCAGGAGCAGATCGAAAGCTACGCCCCGGGCCATCAGGTCAGATTTGGAAGTTTGAACTACACGGCTGACGTCCGCGGAGACTTGATCTTTGACGGGTTCGAGCCACAGCCAAGCACGCCGCCCTGTCACGATGGGCATGATCTAGCTCTGCCGCCGAACAGTGCCCTGGAGTCCGCACCAGTGTCCGCTCCGACCCTTAGCTCGGAGCCGACTGCGCCAATCATGGACGGGTGGCTGGACACCGCCTTGGGGGCTACAATCTCTACGGCGATCGAGCCGAACACCAGCTTTGTCCTTTGCGAAGCCCGCGACTCCAAGGTGCCGGACTCCTCTCCGGCCTCTGAACCTTCCGCGCCCCTGCCAATCGAATCCGATTGGGCGCCGGTCATGGAGTTCGCCACCGCGGACATCTTTCAGCATTCGCCCTTCGGCGACATTCTGAATTCATTAAAATCTCTCTCTTTATCAGGGAAGCCCTGGCCGGACTATGGTCAGCAAGGTTGGGATGTGGACGACGAAGAAATTCAAAGCCCACCCACCACCCACTTCATAGCCACTGTCGATGATTTAACCGACATGCTCAACTTTGACTCCGAAGAAATCGACGGTATGGATGACGATGTAGGAGACGAAGAGGAACCAGCGCCTATAGGGCACTGGACAACCACCCCATCTCACGATGTATACATGGTGGACACACCTAAAATAAACGACGACGAGCAACAAAGGGACGCAACGAGGGATCGTTCCCTCGAAAAGCAGTCAAAGCGGCGGCGTAAGCGCCGCTCCAAACCCCACCTCGACAGAGACAGCAGCCATACAGACCCAGCCATAGAGCAGGGCGAACCGGCGGACGACGAACATGCCATCGAGCAACCGTCCGAACAGGGCAACTTGGATAAACAACCCGTCCCTGGCGAAGATAACAGTCCGGACGACCTCACGCCGGACAGATTGCTGGAGCAGAAGAACCTCCAGAAAAGGCTCATCGCCACTGCGCGTAGCCTGAAAAAGCAGAAACAGAAGCTCAAAACAGCGGAAGATGCACTCAGAATTAGATGGAGCAAAGTACTTAACACCGCAGACAAATACGGCGACAGTCGCCGCACAAAGAGCTATCCGAAGCAAAAATTACTGCCCGAATTTGATGAAGAGGCCTTAGAGCCTCCACAATCAAAAAATAAGGAAGCCACCCGGTCGGATAAACGACCCCATGGCCAACATAGTGCGGCAAATGGCGCCGCACACAAGCCGGCACGCGATCCGTACAAGGATTCACATCAAAAAGATGGCCCAGCCAGATCTATCTACGGGCCAAGAAAGCAAGCTCTAGTAAGCAATGCAACGCATCAAGTATCCGAATATCATGGTACGCCCAAATATAGGGGTGCCGCACACCCCCTATGTTTCACCGATGAGGTGCTGGATCATGAATTTCCAGCGGGATTCAAGCCCGTAAACATAGAGGCATATGACGGAACAACAGACCCTGAAGTCTGGATTGAGGACTACATCCTCCACATACACATGGCTAGAGGAGATGATCTCCACGCCATAAAATACTTACCCCTCAAGCTCAAAGGGCCAGCCCGGCATTGGCTTAAAAGCCTTCCCGAAAACACCATTGGAAGTTGGGAAGAGCTCGAGGATGCTTTTCGGGCAAATTTTCAAGGGACCTATGTCCGACCTCCGGATGCAGACGATTAAGTCATATAACTCAACAACCCGGCGAGTCAGCCCAGAAACTCTGGGACAGATTTCTTACTAAAAAGAACCAGATAGTTGACTGTCCGGACGCTGAAGCCTTAGCAGCTTTCAAACACAGCGTTCGAGATGAATGGCTCGCCAGACACCTCGGCCAAGAAAAGCCAAGAACGATGGCCGCATTAACAAGCCTCATGACCCGCTTTTGCACAGGAGAGGATAGCTGGTTGGCAAGATGCAGTACTAACGACCCAAGTACATACGAAGTTAGGGATGGAAACGGGAAACCGCGACGCAGTAAGGACCAGCGCCGGACCAAGGGAAACAGCCCGAAGAGCACGGCAGTTAACGCCGGATTCAAAGCTCTCGGCAGAATCAGAAAAAGTTGCCCCTCTAGGATAACAGGGACGAGCTATCTAACCTAAACAAAATCCTGGACAAGATATGTCAAATCCACAGTACTCCCGGGAAGCCTGCAAACCATACCCACAGAGATTGTTGGGTCTTCAAGCAATCTGGCAAACTCAACGCCGAACACAAGGGGCTCGACACACCAAGCGAGGACTATGACGAACCCCACAAGCAGAGCACCGAAAAACAAAAGAATTTCCCACAAGAAGTCAAAACAGTAAACTCACTTCACGTGACAAAAGGGAAAAACATAGTGGCGCCTATAGAGATACACGCCATACGGCCGATCCCAGAGGAGTCCCGCCACTGGTTGTTAAAACCAATCACCTTCGACCAACAGGATTACTCTAGAAGTATCCGGAACGCAGGCTGGACTGCCTTGGCATTAGATCCGATAATTGACAGACTCCACTTTACACAAGTCCTAATGGACGGCGGCAGTGATCTAAACCTGCTATATGAGGACACAATCCGCAAAATGGGGATAGACCCAACAACAATTTGCCATAGCAACACTTCCTTTCAAGGGGTAACGCTAGGCCAGATGCCCATTGTACGGGCTCTCTCCTGCTAGAAGTTATGTTTAGCTCACCCAACAACTTCCGCCGCGAAAAGCTAACCTTCTACATCGCCCCATTTACAAGTAGCTATCAAGCACTACTGGGACGCGAAGCTTTCGCCCGCTTTAATGCAGTACCGCATTATGCATCTCTTATACTTAAAATGCCCGGTCGGCGAGGCATCATCTCATTAAAGGGAAATATCGAGTGTTCCTCGAGCGCGGAAGATTGTGCGGCTGCCTTGACAGCCACACACTAAACCGGCTTCACTAATCAAAGCACCTAAACAGGTCGTTCAGACCCCGGACATGGCTAGACGAGTCCGGCATAAACATACAAGGGGCTCCGCGCATATACAACAAGAGACAATAAAGCTCAATTTTATTTATTTTTTGAATTGTACTTTGTTTATTTAATATAACGTACATTTTCGCACGATCTTTTTCAACTAAGTTCCTCTCTTTTATAGATGAACACCGTGCTACGCCCGTCCAGGATACGGCACAACGGAGACACAGGCGCAGACGTGCAGTAGGGATCCGTTCCAAGGATTCTTTTCAGATTAAGACCCTGCGTAAAACTTTTTTACTGTCTCTTGTTGATATACATCCCCTGGTTTCTTGCTATAACCGAGGTGGAGGCTGGCGTCTTGGCATGTGGCCACGTCAGAATTTTGCGCGTACCCGGACACCAGGGGCTTATTACTAAGGGCGTTCTTCAACCCGTTTTCATAAAGACCGAATACCTTAGGGAGTGTTCGGCGTCGCGAGTTTGGCCTTATATGCATCAGCTCCGAATCATGTCTTTGGTCAAATGTTGGGTTTGCTCGGCTCCTGTGTTTTGCTGCCTTACGTTCCACTCTATCGGCTAAGGCGGCACCAGGAGAACTACTGCGATTGTGCCCCGGTTCGGCCAGGCGAGCACCTCAGTAGAGAAAGCTGAAAATTGACTGTCATGATATAGCGTGAGACTGGTCAACCACTCGATGACCCGCCGGAATCTTTAGGATTCCTCCGCATTAACGAAGGGCCGTTTCCCGGCCAGGCACACACGCACCCCGAATTTGGGCGAGCGCGGTGCCCCCAGGGGCTATATAGTAGCCCCACTGTCAAACTCCTATGGCTAAGTGAAAGTGATAAAGCATTATAGTCCGGTTGCCTCGTTCACTGCGCTATCACCTTCTTTATAGGACCAAGACGTTGGATCAAGTGTGAAAATGCGCCTTCTGCGAACACCCCCGCATTATATGCATGGGGGCTGAAGCCGACGACTGCCATCTTTCAGGTTATATATACATATATATTAACGGCCGCATAGGAGGTATTTTAATTCTTCAAGGCACAAGTATAAAAAGCTTTTATATTCCCTCGAAACAATGTTTTACAATAATACATGTTATTCGAACATAATATCCTTCGAGCACTGCGTTTCTATTAAACGAGCGCCCTGTAGAACTTCCTGAAAATAGTGCTCGGCAGGTACTCGGCTCCCGTCTGAATCTTGGGATGCAACATCGGTGGCCTTCATCTCCGCCCAGTATCAATTGACACGGGCAAGAGCCATCCGCGCACCCTCTATGAATGCTGACCTCCTCATTGCATTCACATGCGGCACCGCACCAAGGAATTGCTGCACCAAGCTAAAATAACTCTTCGGCTCGGGCCTTTCCGGCCACAGCTGACTCACGACATACTTCATGGCGAGTCCGGATAACCTATTCAGCTCCGCCCATGCGGCCAAACGATCGGTTAATGGAAGTTTTTCCACTTCGTGATCCTTTTGATCTCGGAAGTGTTCGGCCGCGTCCGCGGCACTAGCCGCCAAGTCCAGGTAAGTATCCGACGCACTCCACAACCGGTCCAATTGAGCATATTTAGGATCCCCGAACTTCATCCGCAGCATAAAGGGCTTTCCAGCCGCGATATCTCCGGCCTGACGTAGCTCCTCCTTCATAGCTCTCATTGCGCAGAGCGAGCATCCTTGGCCTCGGTAGTGGCCTTATCCAGGTCCTTCTATTCCGCCCGATCTTCTTTTTCAAGAAGCTTGCAGCGGTCGGCAGCATTCTTCAACTTCACAGCCATCTCGGCCATTTCCTTCTTGCTTCGGCAATGAGCAGCCTGTTCGGCTTTCAGCTCTTCGGCCGCCTTTAAGGCAGCCGCATCACTTTTCTTGGCCTGCTCCTTGGCTCGAGCGAGTTCCGCCCAAAGGTTCTCCATGGCAGCGGCACCATCTGCATCAAGCATACATGTTGTAAGGCAGGGGCATCAAGCCCCCTTACCAGGTGTCCACGGAGAAATCGCATACCATGGGACTCGTCAAGCCGCTTGTTGACAAACGCGATGTCGGCATCTGCCACGTCAAGTTGCCGCTTTAGCTTGGCAAATTCATCAGTCCGGCTAGCCACCGGACACTTCGCCACCTACATAGGAAAAGCGAAATATCATACCCGGGATTATGATCCTCGGCGCGCCGTCATTTTTGACAACGAACCGAGTCTCAGGGGCTACTATCCATACAGGGCGCATCTTTTATATGCGGAACTGTCAAGAGGTACATCATTTCGTGTACCTCAAAACCTGTCAGTAAACTCCTGACGGCCTCGTGCAACCCGCTCTCCACGGATGAAATCTTTTCAATCAACGTGCCCATCAATGCACGTTGTTCTTCTGAGATAGACGCTCGCCCGAGCAGATCCTTCAGCTCCTCCGACCGTGCACCGGACGGTGCCGGACTCGTCCAATGGCCTTTTTCGAATGCCGAACACGGAGGGCTTTGGGGAGCCATACGACTGCTTTTCGGCCCTGCCGGATTCGGAGAAACCCTCCATGACGACACCTCATGTCAGGACCCCGACTCGATGTCACATCGATCTAGCCGGTAACACCTCATATCACTTTGCGGCCTCACGCACGGTATCCCCACGGGTGTCGTCTTACCTTTTCCCGGGACCGTTTGCGCCTTTTGGCTCACGTATATGATAGTGTCGCTAGCATCCATATGATAAGGAGCCCGGGCTGACATGACTAGTCGTAAACCCAAAGTGGCACAGACTTACAGGGACAGGCATCCATGACCCAGCTTCGAACGTGTCGGTCATCAGCAAGTGGGTCCGGGCTGTAGCACTGGGCTAGCAGGACTCCGGTAAACCGGGCTGTAGCGGGCTAACAGGACTCCGGTACTCAAAGCATGACATTTCCCCGAAGGGACAGACACAGGAACGAAGAAGGACACATGCCGGCCAGCCTAAGTGTTCCAGAGCAGTAGCAAGCTACCATGGCTCAGCGGTAACACTAGGAGACATTTCCCGGTAAGAGAGGCTACTAAAGATAAACAACTAGATAGTCAGATCCCACACATACCAAGCATTTCAATCATACACACAATATGCTCGATATGTGCAAATACAACGAAGCATCACAACATGACTCTACGACACAAGTACTTTATTTAAGGCTCAGTGAGCCATACATAACATACACAAAGGTACGGGTCTCACGACCCCACATACAAGTCATACAGTCATACAAACCAGCAGCGGAAGTAACTTGTCTGAGTACAGACAACTAGTAAAATAAAAGAGGCTTGGAAAGCCTAGCTATACTACGTGGTCCTTCACAAGCTCAGGGTCACCACCTGGGTCTTTAGCCTACTCGTTGATGTCAACGTCTACATAGAACCCATCAGAAGGGGTTGCAGCGTCTTCTGTAAAATGTAGATTATAGCAACATGAGTACAAAGGTACTCAGCAAGACTTACATCAGATCCTACATACATGCATAGTATCAAGAAGGGTTGGTGGAGTTATTGCAGCAAGCCAGCTTTGACTCTTGGCTAGGCTATCCTACGATACTCCAACTTGAAATGGTTTTGCGCACACGAGTCCACTACTCACCACTTCAATACACTACCGAGGATCCACCTCCGTCTTCCTACGGAAGAGCCATCCTCGGCACTCACACTTATCTTGAGGCTTTTAGTAGTTTCCATTTACTTGTCTATGAACTGTATAGGCAACCAAGTAGTCCTTTACCGCGGACGCGGCTATTCGAATAGATCATGTTAACCCTGCAGGGGTGTACTTCTTCATACATGTTTCCACCACTTAGCGTCTGCACACGACATGTGCTCGGCAGACTTCAAGCGAAAGCCGACGTGGGTGTAGACCACGACCTACCTAAACACTTAAGCCTCTAGTCCAGGTTTATCGCCTATTCAGGTTCCATCCGCAGGGAGTCCGGCCGAGGTTTCCCATACGGCCCCGAACGATGTGAACAGGGTTCCCGAGATACCTAACGGGTATTCGGTACACCGTGCCACGTACCTACCGCATCACAGCCCACCCCTACGGTCAGCGCTGTCCACGGCCTCCAGTAGGCTACAAACACCAGAAACTACTTGCAACTCCTGGACAGAGAGCTAGGGTGAATAAGAAGTCGAGCGGGGTCATATTTCAGGGCCCAATGCATGGTAGTAGCTGTATCTTAAATCACATATACAGATCTCAGTGCTTAAGGTCGGCTTCAATGAAACAACCCACCATGTACTCCTACATGGCCTCTCATCGATACCTTTACCAAATCGTGTTCACCACACCACTCTCATTACCGACATAATCATTTCACTCTAGCCCATCACCCAGATGAACCAGACCTGACACGACTCTAAGCATAGCAGGCATAGCAAGGTAGGAACAACACATACATAGGGCTCAATCAACTCCTACACATGCTAGTGGGTTTCATCTAGTTACTGTGGCAATGACAGGTCATGCAGAGGAAATGGGTTCAACTACCGTAGCACACAGCAGTTTGAATCGCGTTGTCTTAATGCAGTAAAAGAGAGCAGGAGCGAGAACATGGGATTGTATCGATATGATCAAATGGTTGGTTGCTTGCCTGATGGTTCGATGCACTGATACGGTTCTTCGTTAGGGTAATCACGGTACTCCTCGGAGGCAGAACCTGTCGCAAAGGACATCGATACACAAGCATCACCAAACAATGTGCAACAATATGATGCATGCATGAAACATGGCAATATGAGTGTGTTGGGCTAATGCAACTAAAACCAGAAGGGTTTGAACAAATTTGAATCAAAGATTCAAATTTCAAATTCAAACATGGCCTTTTAAAGTGCTTTTCTTTGTTCTGCTTAAAACATCAATTTAACTTGTTTGATCATGCATGAAAATAGTACAGATGGATAGATTGGATTTTTCTGATCATTTTTCATATATAATTTGTCCAATTTGGAGTTACAGAATAAAAGTTATGAATTTTTGAAGTTTAAATAATATTCTGGAATTTCCTGATTTAAATTAAATCCAGAAATATAAATATTGCGCCAGCATGACGTCAGCATGACGTCAGTGGTCAACTGCGGCTGGCTGGAGTCAAACCTGACGTGTGGGGTCCACACGTCAGTGACAGGGGGGCTTAACAGGATTAAATTAATCCTAATTAGGGGTTAGTGGCGCTGAGGCCCACTGGTCAGTGTCAGGGGGTTGACTAACAGTGATTAGCGCTAATGATGTCCACCTGGCTGACGGGGCCCACGCGTCAGTGACCCTGGGGGGGTCAAACCCCAGGTCAGACAGGTCAACCCCACCGGCGACAAGACGCCGGCGAGGCCCGAGACGGCGGCGCGTTGCGGGATCGCGCTACAGGGCACGGGCGAGGCCGTGCTTGGGCTCGTTGGAGAGCCCTTGCTCCCGCGCATCGAATGGTGGTGGTGGCCGTGCCTGAGGTGGCCGGAGTCGACGGCGGCGAGCTCGGCTGCGGCCGCCGGGGTTCGGTCGTGCACGGAAACGGGGTTGGAGCTCGAAGGCGAGCGAAGCGAGGCGCTGGGGATGCTCTACGGGGCCTTACGAACTCGTTGGACTCGTCGGGGTGACCAAATGGTCACCGGAGCTGCGTCGACGGCGAGCTCGGCGACGGCGGAGGTTCGGCCGTGGTGGGGAGGAGGCTATGGTGAGGGAACGAGGGGGAGAAGAGGGGGAAACGGTGGCGTAGCTCACCGCGGTTGCAGTGGGCGTCGAAGCGGGCTCGGGGACGCGCTGGAGACGGCGAATCGACGGCGACGGTGGTCGGAGCCCGAGGAGGGGAACGGCGACGTAGGCGGCGATGCAGGGCTTCCGGAGACCCGTGGAGCGGTGGGGAGGAAGAGGGGGTCGAGGCGGAGCTCCTGAGCTAGTCGGGGGAGCGAGGGGTGGTCGGAGACGGTGGCTATGGCGAACGGCGGCGACGGTGGTGTTCGGCCGTGAGAGAGAGAGAGGGAGCAGCACGGGAGAGAGAGGGGGGGGATAAGGCCAGGGGATCGGGGCGGCACCGAGAAGAAGCGCCGCGGCGTCGCGCTGGCGGGGGAGGCAGGCAGACGAGCTGGTGGCGTGGCGCTCCGGCCGTGCCCGCGCGCCGGCCACACGCCTGGCCGACTGGCGCCAGGAGGACGACGGCGGTGGTGGGCTGGGCTGGCTTGCTGGGCCGGCCAGCTGGCTGGGCCGCACAGGGAGGAGCCCAGGTAAGCTCCTCCTGTTATTTCTTTTTCTGTTTTCTAATTTCTGACATTTGTTTTGATTTAAATAATATATTAAATCATTTATTTAACTTATGCCAATTTTTGCAGGAGCTAGATATATTATTCCAGAGCTCCTTTATAATTGGCATAATATTTGGACATATATTAATATATATAATTAATATATTTCCAATGCAAATATTTATGCATTAATTCCAAAAGCCCAAAATAAATACCTATGAGCTCCTAAAAATATTGGTTTGATTTTTATCTCTGTCCAATATTTTCAGAGAGCACATGAGCATTTTCTTGGACCCTTTTGGAGAAATTTTTATTTGGATCATTTTCAAAATGATTCTGAGGGTTTCACAGATCCCCATTTCAAGTTTCTGATGAAAGAGTAAACATGATGCAACACTCTAATGCATGACTAGCTAGGGTGTGACAACTCACCCCCACTCAAAAGAATCTCGTCCCGAGATTTGGGTTCCTCCAGGAAGAAGGCGGGATACTCAAGTCGAAGACGATCCTCCCTTTCCCAAGTTGCTTCATCCTCAGAATGGTGCGACCATTGAACTTTGAGAAACTTGATATTATGACGTCGGGTGGTACGTTCGGCCTGATCGAGGATACGAACGGGGTACTCTCGATATGTAAGATTATCTTGGAGATCAAGCGTTTCGTGGTCCACTTCACGGATAGGATCCGAGAAGCAACGCCTGAGTTGAGAAACGTGGAAGACATCGTGAACTCTGGAGAGGTGCGGAGGTAGTTCCAACTGGTAGGCAACTTCTCCTCGTTTGGCAAGAATGCGAAAAGGTCCAATGTAACGAGGAGCCAATTTGCCTTTGATACCGAAACGATGGGTTCCCTTCAGAGGGGTGACCCGAAGATAAGCCTTCTCGTCAACCTCGAAAGTCATAGCCTTATGTTTTCGGTCATATTGACTCTTTTGACGAGATTGGGCTGTTTTCAACTTTTCACGAACGATACGAACTTGTTCTTCTGCTTCCTGAATCATATCCGGGCCAAAGAATTGTCTTTCCCCGGTCTCTGACCAGTTAAGGGGTGTTCGACATCGTCGTCCATAGAGAACTTCAAAAGGGGCTTTACCCAAGCTAGATTGATAGCTGTTGTTGTAAGCGAATTCGGCAAATGGAAGGCACTTCTCCCAGTCCATTCCGAAAGAGATAACAGAGGCTCGAAGCATGTCTTCTAGAATCTGGTTGACGCGTTCCACTTGACCACTTGACTGAGGGTGGAAAGCGGTGCTAAAGGAGAGACGGGTTCCCATAGCATTTTGGAAACTTTCCCAAAATCGAGAGGTGAAAAGACTTCCTCGATCCGAGTTAATTTCCAAAGGAACACCATGGAGAGACACTATTCGGGAGATGTACAAATCTGCCAGCTGACTAGCGGTTATACTCTCACGAACAGGTAAGAAATGGGCTACTTTGGAAAGACGATCGACCACGACGAAAATAGCATTATTCCCTCTCTTGGTCCTGGGAAAACCGGTAATGAAATCCATACCAATTTTATCCCATTTCCATTCAGGAATAGCTAAGGGTTGAAGGGTGCCAGCAGGCCGTTGGTGCTCTGCTTTTACACGACGACAGACGTCGCAATTAGCAATATACTGAGCAATTTCTCTCTTCATCCTAGTCCACCAGAACCTCTGGCGTAGGTCCTGATACATCTTAGTACTACCGGGATGAATGGTGAGAGGAGATTCATGAGCCTCCTTAAGGATCAACTGCCGTAGATGCTGGTTCTTGGGAACCACTAGACGGTTCTCAAAGTACACAACACCATGATCATTTGTGGAGAAACAACTAGCACCTCCGCTAGCAATGTTCTCTTTGATTTTAGATATTCCCTTATCTCGCTTTTGGGCAGCGATGATTTGATCCGTAAGAGTAGGTTTTGCTACCAAGGTGGAAAGAAAACCTTGAGGTACAATGTGAAGGTTAAGCTTCCGAAATTCCTCATGGAGAAGCGGTTGACTTTGTTGTAACATCAGGTTGTTACAATAAGATTTACGACTTAGCGCATCAGCCATGACGTTGGCTTTCCCTGGGGTGTAGGTTATTCCTAAGTCGAAGTCTGTGATCAATTCAACCCAACGTCTCTGCCTGAGATTCAAATCCGGTTGGGTGAAAATGTACTTCAGACTTTGGTGATCAGTGAATATTTCGCAACGATTACCGAGGAGGTAATGTCGCCAGGTCTTAAGTGCATAGACTACGGCTGCAAGCTCTAGATCATGAGTAGGATAATTCTCCTCATGTGGGTGCAATTGCCGTGAAGCGTAAGCAATTACGTGTCGATCTTGCATAAGAATGCAACCTAGTCCTTGTCGCGAGGCGTCGCAGTAGATAACAAAGTCCTTGGAGAAGTCTGGCGGTACCAGTACGGGAGCAGAGGTCAGGCGTCTTTTCAGTTCCTGAAAGCTGTGCTCACATTGTGGAGTCCATTCGAACTTCTTATCTTTCTTGAGGAGTTCGGTTAGAGGTTTAGCAACTTTGGAGAAGTTCTCGACAAAGCGACGACAATAGCTCGCTAAGCCTAGAAAACTCCGAACTTGCTTGACCGATTCAGGTGGAGTCCAATTAAGGACGGCTTGAACTCGCTCAGGGTTAACAGCAATACCTTTACCAGATATTACATGACCCAGATAGGTCACTTCTGACAACCAGAATTCACATTTAGAAAATTTGGCATAAAGGCGATGCTCTCGAAGTTTCTTCAACACTAGCCTTAAATGTTCGGCATGTTCTTCCTCGTTCTTGGAGTAGATGAGTATATCATCGAGATAAACTACGACGAATTTATCCAAATACTCCATGAAGATTGAGTTCATTAACCGAGAAAAGGTGGCTGGAGCGTTGGTTAAACCGAAGGACATGACGGTGTACTCGTATTGGCCATAACGAGTAACAAAGGCCGTTTTAGGAATGTCCCCGTTTCTGATTTTGATTTGATGGTAGCCCAACCTCAAATCCATCTTGGAGAAGACTGAGGATCCAGCGAGCTGATCATACAGATCGTTGATCCTGGGAAGTGGATATTTGTTCTTGATTGTGACCAAATTGACAGGTCGGTAATCTACAACCATCCGGTCCGTACCATCCTTCTTCTTGACGAATAGGACGGGGCAAGCCCACGGAGATGAACTAGGGCGGATGAAACCCTTTTTCAAGGACTCATCGAGTTGTTTCTTAAGCTCGGCTAGTTCTAGGGGTGCCATCTTATAAGGTCTTCTAGCAATCGGAACGGTTCCTGGAATGAGGTCTATTACGAACTCAACATCCCTGTCAGGTGGAACACCTGGCAATTCCTCTGGAAAGACATCCGGGAAGTCACAGACTACCGGCACGTCCTCAAGGTCTGGCAAGGGGCTGGCGTTAAGAGAATATAATTGTCGCTTGGCTATTCGGGTCAAGACATTGACTATCTTCCCCGAAGGATGGGTGAGTTGAACAGTCCTAGAGAAGCAATCAATTTTGGCTTGATGAGCTGACATCCAGTCCATACCCAAAATGATATTAATATCTGAAGATTTAAGGGCTATCAAAGATGCGAGAAAAACAAGTCTGTCGACTTGGATTTCATTTCCATGGCTTACTCTAGAGGTTTGCCATTTGGATCCCGGAGTTTGAATTACCATAGAGGTTGGCATATCACCGAATGCGACGTTATGCAAGCGAGCATAGTTTTCAGATATAAAAGAATGAGAGGCTCCTGTATCGAAAAGAACAGATGCCGGGTGGCAATTAACAAGAAGCGTACCGAGAACGACGTTGGGATCCTCTTGAGCTTCTTCGGCAGAGATACAGTTGACATGGCCACGTGAAGCGGTGACCGGCTTGGCGTGGAATATTTTCCTGTCGGCTTGCCACGGCCAACAGCTTTAGCAGATTGATTGGGGTTGGTCTGGGGACACTCACGCATATAGTGACCAGATTCCCCACATTTGAAACAAGTCACGGAACTGGTACGTGGAGGAGCATTATTGGTTGGACCCCCATAGGGCTTGGCCGGTGCAGACTGTTGAACAGGGCGAGGCGCCTGGAAAGATGGCCTCGGTGTGAACCTGGGTGGCAGGGCGGTGTTGGGCACCCACACGCGGCGCTTCTGAGGACCAGCACCGGATGAGGAACCCATGTCACGGCCATGCTTGCGTGTTGCGTCATAGTCAGTCTGACCAGTTTCAGCACTGATGGCTTTGTTGACAAGTTTCTGAAAAGATGTGCACTCATGCAGACGGAGGTCGCGGCGAAGCTCAGGACTAAGGCCCTTACGGAACCTTGCTTGCTTCTTGGCGTCAGTAGACACTTCCTCAGTTGCATATCGGGCGAGATTACCAAACTCCCTGCTATAGCATCCACAGAAAGTCGGCCTTGGGTGAAACTGCAAAATTCTTCACGTTTACGGTCCATGAGACCCTCCGGAATGTGATGTTCACGGAAAGCCTCGCTGAACTCAGCCCAAGTAGTGACATGGCCCGCTGGGCGCATAGCTCCATAATTCTCCCACCATAGACTGGCGGGGCCTTCAAGATGATATGCAGCAAAGGTGACCTTGTCAGCCTCCGCTACCAGCGCGGAACGCAGTTTGTGAGAGATACTGCGAAGCCAGTCATCAGCGTCGAGAGGCTCGACGGAGTGGTGGAACGTGGGTGGATGCAATTTGATAAAATCACTGAGTGACACCACGTTAGCCCTCTGATGGTGTGCTGTATTCTGTTCAATACGCTCCAACAAACGGTTGGTCTCCCGCTTGTTTCTCTCAGCTTCCATCATAACCTCGGCTAGTGAAGGAGGATGAGGCAGATTTGCATCCCTGGCTTCACTGCCTTCGGCCTGCTCTTGGGAAGCAGGGTTAGCGCGCGTGTTGACCATCCTAGGTAAACAAGACAATGATTTAGTCAGGATGGTAAAATTCCGACATAGGATACATAATGTAAGGAATAACTCGGAATGCAAGATGATCATCCGTATGACATGGTAGATACAGAAACTGCTTCTTTTATTCCATCGTCATACACACCATACAGGGTTTAGTACAAGACCAAACAAAGTACTATTACGGTGAAAAGAGGATTACATCTCATCGGAGGCATTCCAAGCTCCTATACATTATTTTTCTACACCTCCGGAAGAGTACAAACTAGGTCATATCCCACGAGTCACGCAGGACGATAGACGACACAGCTAGTGCGAACTAGTGATACTACCACTAACTCAGACCGATCCGTAGTAGTCCTCGTAGAAGTCACCTCCATAGCCTGGAAGTTCAACATGATCATCCGGAAACAGACGGTCTCGCGGAGCTTGTGGACCATAGGGGCTAGGATGAGGCCTTGGACCAACAAACGGTGGCCTGCGGGGACCGCGAGGTGGGGTGATGCCTCCTACATCACGCCAAACCATCACGTCTGGCAGAGCAGATCTCACAGGATAGAGATCGCGCATATCTGAATATCCAGCTTGCACCGCCGGTGCGAACCGAGTCAAAGTGGCCCAGTGGTCAGCACGGGTATTGAAGAGCTCTAACCTCAAGGCCCGATTTTCACGGTCCTTATCCTCGAGCATCTCAGCAGTGGTGCGAGTCCGTGAATCCTCCTGAGTGGGGTCAGCATAGATAGCCTGGA
Organism: Triticum aestivum; assembly: GCF_018294505.1. Lineage (NCBI taxonomy): Eukaryota > Viridiplantae > Streptophyta > Magnoliopsida > Poales > Poaceae > Triticum > Triticum aestivum. Next base: position 706,220,851 of record NC_057810.1, on the reverse strand, counting down.
GATACCCTTGTGCTCCCGGAAGTGATCCTGGCATATACCGGAAATCAGAGTCCCGAAATAAACCAGATCTGACTCGCATAATGGTCATCATAGAGTAGGCGGCGTCCTGCACAGCCATCTCAATAGTAACCCCGAGTCCATAGGAGCAGTGAAGAGGCTCGGTGGATCCAGGATAAGATGGAAATATCCTGACAGTGCAGAGATACTGGCTTTGATTAAAATCTCGGAATTGCTCTTCGACCGTGTACTCGGGATACCAGCGGTATCCAGCCTCAGTCATTACCCTGACCAACTTAGCAGTATGGCCGGGTACATCTAGGCATCGAGTCAGGCGAACCACTTGATTGAGGTCGCGAGTGGCCATCTGAAAGCACAATCATAATGCAAGAGCATTAGAATTTCTAGCAAAATTTCGGCAGCATAACAGCTGTAAATGCTCAAAAAGGATTTTGAGACATTTGACAAAGGATTTCGTACACACTCAACATCATCATATCAAAGTTCTGAAACCATTCTGGCAACATAATGTGGTAGTAGAACTGAACTAGGCTTGTATCCATCAAACTTATAAGGTACTACTGATTAGTAACACGTGATCCTGATAGAGAGAATAGATCCTAATTCCTTAACCCCCGGTGGAAGAATGGACTGACTCAGATCAGAATGTCATAAGGTATAAGGAGTAAAAAGAGCCTTACGTTCCAACCCACAAACAATTCCCCTACATATAACTAAAGAATTTCTAGACTCAACATCGACCAGTTTGGCTTGGAGAACCTACAGGCAGTCCGGCTCTGATACCAACGCTGTCAGGACCCCGACTCGATGTCACATCGATCTAGCCGGTAACACCTCATATCACTTTGCGGCCTCACGCACGGTATCCCCACGGGTGTCGTCTTACCTTTTCCCGGGACCGTTTGCGCCTTTTGGCTCACGTATATGATAGTGTCGCTAGCATCCATATGATAAGGAGCCCGGGCTGACATGACTAGTCGTAAACCCAAAGTGGCACAGACTTACAGGGACAGGCATCCATGACCCAGCTTCGAACGTGTCGGTCATCAGCAAGTGGGTCCGGGCTGTAGCACTGGGCTAGCAGGACTCCGGTAAACCGGGCTGTAGCGGGCTAACAGGACTCCGGTACTCAAAGCGTGACATTTCCCCGAAGGGACAGACACAGGAACGAAGAAGGACACATGCCGGCCAGCCTAAGTGTTCCAGAGCAGTAGCAAGCTACCATGGCTCAGCGGTAACACTAGGAGACATTTCCCGGTAAGAGAGGCTACTAAAGATAAACAACTAGATAGTCAGATCCCACACATACCAAGCATTTCAATCATACACACAATATGCTCGATATGTGCAAATACAACGAAGCATCACAACATGACTCTACGACACAAGTACTTTATTTAAGGCTCAGGGAGCCATACATAACATACACAAAGGTACGGGTCTCACGACCCACATACAAGTCATACAGTCATACAAACCAGCAGCGGAAGTAACTTGTCTGAGTACAGACAACTAGTAAAATAAAAGAGGCTTGGAAAGCCTAGCTATACTACGTGGTCCTTCACAAGCTCAGGGTCACCACCTGGGTCTTTAGCCTACTCGTTGATGTCAACGTCTACATAGAACCCATCAGAAGGGGTTGCAGCGTCTTCTGTAAAAATGTAGATTATAGCAACATGAGTACAAAGGTACTCAGCAAGACTTACATCAGATCCTACATACATGCATAGTATCAAGAAGGGTTGGTGGAGTTATTGCAGCAAGCCAGCTTTGACTCTTGGCTAGGCTATCCTACGATACTCCAACTTGAAATGGTTTTGCGCACACGAGTCCACTACTCACCACTTCAATACACTACCGAGGATCCACCTCCGTCTTCCTACGGAAGAGCCATCCTCGGCACTCACACTTATCTTGAGGCTTTTAGTAGTTTCCATTTACTTGTCTATGAACTGTATAGGCAACCAAGTAGTCCTTTACCGCGGACGCGGCTATTCGAATAGATCATGTTAACCCTGCAGGGGTGTACTTCTTCATACATGTTTCCACCACTTAGCGTCTGCACACGACATGTGCTCGGCAGACTTCAAGCGAAAGCCGACGTGGGTGTAGACCACGACCTACCTAAACACTTAAGCCTCTAGTCCAGGTTTATCGCCTATTCAGGTTCCATCCGCAGGGAGTCCGGCCGAGGTTTCCCATACGGCCCCGAACGATGTGAACAGGGTTCCCGAGATACCTAACGGGTATTCGGTACACCGTGCCACGTACCTACCGCATCACAGCCCACCCCTACGGTCAGCGCTGTCCACGGCCTCCAGTAGGCTACAAACACCAGAAACTACTTGCAACTCCTGGACAGAGAGCTAGGGTGAATAAGAAGTCGAGCGGGGTCATATTTCAGGGCCCAATGCATGGTAGTAGCTGTATCTTAAATCACATATACAGATCTCAGTGCTTAAGGTCGGCTTCAATGAAACAACCCACCATGTACTCCTACATGGCCTCTCATCGATACCTTTACCAAATCGTGTTCACCACACCACTCTCATTACCGACATAATCATTTCACTCTAGCCCATCACCCAGATGAACCAGACCTGACACGACTCTAAGCATAGCAGGCATAGCAAGGTAGGAACAACACATACATATGGCTCAATCAACTCCTACACATGCTAGTGGGTTTCATCTAGTTACTGTGGCAATGACAGGTCATGCAGAGGAAATGGGTTCAACTACCGTAGCACACAGCAGTTTGAATCGCGTTGTCTTAATGCAGTAAAAGAGAGCAGGAGCGAGAACATGGGATTGTATCGATATGATCAAATGGTTGGTTGCTTGCCTGATGGTTCGATGCACTGATACGGTTCTTCGTTAGGGTAATCACGGTACTCCTCGGAGGCAGAACCTGTCGCAAAGGACATCGATACACAAGCATCACCAAACAATGTGCAACAATATGATGCATGCATGAAACATGGCAATATGAGTGTGTTGGGCTAATGCAACTAAAACCAGAAGGGTTTGAACAAATTTGAATCAAAGATTCAAATTTCAAATTCAAACATGGCCTTTTAAAGTGCTTTTCCTTGTTCTGCTTAAAACATCAATTTAACTTGTTTGATCATGCATGAAAATAGTACAGATGGATAGATTGGATTTTTCTGATCATTTTTCATATATAATTTGTCCAATTTGGAGTTACAGAATAAAAGTTATGAATTTTTGAAGTTTAAATAATATTCTGGAATTTCCTGATTTAAATTAAATCCAGAAATATAAATATTGCGCCAGCATGACGTCAGCATGACGTCAGTGGTCAACTGCGGCTGGCTGGAGTCAAACCTGACGTGTGGGGTCCACACGTCAGTGACAGGGGGCTTAACAGGATTAAATTAATCCTAATTAGGGGTTAGTGGCGCTGGGGCCCACTGGTCAGTGTCAGGGGGTTGACTAACAGTGATTAGCGCTAATGATGTCCACCTGGCCGACGGGGCCCACGCGTCAGTGACCCTGGGGGGTCAAACCCCAGGTCAGACAGGTCAACCCCACCGACGACAAGACGCCGGCGAGGCCCGAGACGGCGGCGCGTTGCGGGATCGCGCTACAGGGCACGGGCGAGGCCGTGCTTGGGCTCGTTGGAGAGCCCTTGCTCCCGCGCATCGAATGGTGGTGGTGGCCGTGCCTGAGGTGGCCGGAGTCGACGGCGGCGAGCTCGGCTGCGGCCGCCGGGGTTCGGTCGTGCACGGGAACGGGGTTGGAGCTCGAAGGCGAGCGAAGCGAGGCGCTAGGGATGCTCTACGGGGCCTTACGAACTCGTTGGACTCGCCGGGGTGACCAAATGGTCACCGGAGCTGCGTCGACGGCGAGCTCGGCGACGGCGGAGGTTCGGCCGTGGTGGGGAGGAGGCTACGGTGAGGGAACGAGGGGGAGAAGAGGGGGAAACGGTGGCGTAGCTCACCGCGGTTGCAGTGGGCGTCGAAGCGGGCTCGGGGACGCGCTGGAGACGGCGAATCGACGGCGACGGTGGTCGGAGCCCGAGGAGGGGAACGGCGACGTAGGCGGCGATGCAGGGCTTCCGGAGGCCCGTGGAGCGGTGGGGAGGAAGAGGGAGTCGAGGCGGAGCTCCTGAGCTAGTCGGGGGAGCGAGGGGTGGCCGGAGACGGTTGCTAAGGCGAACGGCGGCGACGGTGGTGTTCGGCCGTGAGAGAGAGAGAGGGAGCAGCACGGGAGAGAGAGGGGGGGGATAAGGCCAGGGGATCGGGGCGGCACCGAGAAGAAGCGCCGCGGCGTCGCGCTGGCGGGGGAGGCAGGCAGACGAGCTGGTGGCGTGGCGCTCCGGCCGTGCGCGCGCGCCGGCCACACGCCTGGCCTACTGGCGCCAGGAGGACGACGGCGGTGGTGGGCTGGGCTGGCTTGCTGGGCCGGCCAGCTGGCTGGGCCGCACAGGGAGGAGCCCAGGTAAGCTCCTCCTGTTATTTCTTTTTCTGTTTTCTAATTTCTGACATTTGTTTTGATTTAAATAATATATTAAATCATTTATTTAACTTATGCCAATTTTTGCAGGAGCTAGATATATTATTCCAGAGCTCCTTTATAATTGGCATAATATTTGGACATATATTAATATATATAATTAATATATTTCCAATGCAAATATTTATGCATTAATTCCAAAAGCCCAAAATAAATACCTATGAGCTCCTAAAAATATTGGTTTGATTTTTATCTCTGTCCAATATTTTCAGAGAGCCACATGAGCATTTTCTTGGACCCTTTTGGAGAAATTTTTATTTGGATCATTTTCAAAATGATTCTGAGGGTTTCACAGATCCCCATTTCAAATTTCTGATGAAAGAGTAAACATGATGCAACACTCTAATGCATGACTAGCTAGGGTGTGACACCTCAGGGTCACCCGCCTCGCAAGGCGGTACGGCAGGGAGAGGCGTTCCGCTCTCCATCATCTCCGGACGAAGATCCCCTGAAGATGAGCTCTGCTGAGAAGGGCTGAGATCCGAACTACAAGGTAAAAATTCGGTTATCTTCCTCAGAAATAGAACAGGGATGTCTCTTATTTTAAAACTCCCCTCTCTACTTACGGCTCGCTGGAGGGCTGATCCCCTTGGGGGCATAGTGCGTCCGAGGCATCTCCCGGCGCAGGACCCTCTGACGAAGATTTCTTCCCCCGCTTTGAGACCATGGTCTCCGGGTCTTCAGAGGCGGTCCTCTTCTTCCCTTGGATGGAGGGATTATTGATTCCTCCTTTCCTAACAGCCTCCTTCAGGGAGGCGGTAGCTTCCTTGTTCCCCCCTTCCCCTTCTTCCAAAGGCGCAACCTCCAGCATCCTGGTTAACACGGGATCCGGCGTGGTCTCAGGGAGGGGGGCCGGACACCTGATTAGCTTTGCTTTCGCTATCCACTCCTGTTTAAGGGACAACTCTTTTAAGGGCAATTTTATGATAAACATACGAATGGCGTGTCCAGGTACAGGACTACTTACTTGAGTATCCGGGCGATTACAGCTCAGACCTGCGTCCTCGGTCGAGTCCGGACACACTGCTTGTGATCCGAAGAACAATTTGTACATCTCCATGGGCGTCACGCCCGTAAAATGTTGGAGGGCTCGTGGTCCCTCCGGATTAAACTCCCACAGGCGCAGGGGGCAACGTTTGTAGGGCAGGGTGCGGCGAATCAGCATGACCTGCGTCACTACGACCAAATTGATGTCTCTTTCTAGGAGATCTCAAATGCGGCCCTTCAACAAGGGCACGTCCTTGGACGGCCCCCAGTTAAATCCTTTATTGACCCATGATGCTAGCTGCGGTGGGGGACCCGAGCAAAAGGCAGGTGGTGCCACCCATTTGGTGCCCACGGAGTTGTGATATAAAACCACTCTCGTTGCCATAAGCTGAACTCCTCTTGGAAAAAGCACTCGGGCCATGGAGCGTCAGCATTCTTTCTTATAACAGTGCCTCCGCACTCCGCGTGCTGCCCCTCGGTCATCTTCGGCTCTACTTTGAAGGTCTTAAGCCACAATCTGAAGTGAGGAGTAATGCGGAGGAAGGCTTCGCACACGACGATGAACGATGAGATGTGGAGGATGGACTCCGGAGTCAAGTCTTGAAATTCCAGCCCATAATAAAACATGAGCCCCCTCACGAAGGGCTCCGTCGAGAAGCCTAGCCCCCGAAGGAAGTGAGACGCGAACACCACGCTCTCACCAGGCTTGGGAGTGGGAATAACCTGCCCTTGAGCAGGCAGCCTATGCGAGATTTCGCCGGTTAGATATCTGGCATCTCTCAGCTTTAGCACGTCTTCTTCCGTAACGGAGGAAGGCATCCACCGGCCTTGAAGGCCGGAGCCGGACATCATCGAAGGTCCAAAGCGCCTGAATCTGGAGCTTTGGGTGTTGGAACTCGAGGCGAGAGGCGGATTCGATTGAGATTGAAAGAAAGGAGTAGAGCCTTGGTCTCTTTATAAAGCGTTTGAATACCAAGAGCCCTCCCCGTGACCGTTTGGGACTCGCCTTCGATTGAGGAAATATACCAACGGGCACGATTGGGTTACCCACGCCCGTATTGATGAGAATCCCGGGATAAGGGGACACAATCTCTGCTTCGACAAGACGTGCCAAGGAAACCGCCTCGCTAGACGCGCTGAGGTGGGACAGTAAAAACGATTCGAATAAAGGCTTGGCCGTGGTGTGATGTCACATTGCGGAATACGTCAGCAGATTGGATTTGTGTAAATATTACTCTCTCTACGGTGGTATGTGGAACTTATTTTGCAGAGCCGGACACTATCCTTGTGTTCAAAATCTTCTATGAAGTATTTGAAGGAGAAACCCGCCTTGCAATGCCGAAGACAATCTGCGCGCTGGACTCTTCGTCATTGAAGCCTGGTTCAAGGGCTACTGAGGGAGTCCCGGATTAGGGGGTGTCCGGATAGCCGAACTATAACCTTTGGCCGGACTTCTGGACTATGAAGATACAAGATTGAATACTTCGTCCCGTGTCCGGATGGGACTTTCCTTGGTGTGGAAGGCAAGCTTGGCGATACGGATATGTAGATCTCCTCCCATTGTAACCGACTCTGTGTAACCCTAGCCCTCTCCGGTGTCTATATAAACCGGAGGGTTTTAGTCCGTAGGACGAACAACAATCATACCACAGGCTAGCTTCTAGGGTTTAGCCTCTCTGATCTCGTGGTAGATCTATTCTTGTACTACCCATATCATCAATATTAATCAAGAAGGAGTAGGGTTTTACCTCCGTGGAGAGGGCCCGAACCTGGGTAAAAACATCGTGTCCCTTGTCTCCTATTACCATCTGCCTAGACGCACAGTTCGGGACCCCCTACCCGAGATCCGCCGGTTTTGACACCGACAATGACCATTGCATAAGGTTCAATATAAAAGCTAGAGTTTCACGAGCATAAGCGAGTAGTTCACATCCACACAAGCGAAAAGCAACTAAGAGTATCTCAAACCAACTAAAAACAACCAACAAAGCAGAGAAACATGAGGTTTGAGATCTCAACACACACTAAGAGCACCAACACCCACCACTTCTCCCCCTTTGTCATCAAGACAACAAAAAGGAGACAAACGGCAACACAAAGACCCACTAGACAAGAGGAGGAGCGCTCGAAGCATCATCATCCTCATCAAAACGCCATCTTGCCATCGGAAAGGACCGAGTTGTGGCCTCACTATCATTGTCCTCTGACCCTGGGCCGACCTCCTCATCAGCTGCAGCCCTCGCTGCCTTTTGCTGACGCCTCACAATCTTCTCCTTGTTGATCTCCTTAATCTGACGACGCTGGATAGACTGACACATCTTGAACATGTTGCTCAAAGTCTTGAACAAGGACTTCTTCTCCCCTCTGGTGAAAACGGCCTCAGAACCAACCGACTTGGCCATACCATGAGGGACCCTTGCAGTGGAGGACATGCGAGGAGTGAATGTGGCACGATCCTCAAGCCTAGGGTTGTGCCCCTTCTTGAAAGGCACCTATGGAGCAGGAGCAGCTGGGGTCCAGTTGGAGTTGCGCTTGGGAATAGAAGTTTTGTACTGAGTAATATACTTAGCTGGGCAGATGGACTCAATCAATGCCTGTATGAACGGAGCATAGATCAAGGACTTGTTCTCTTGCACTCATTGACGGAGCTCATAGAATATGAAGTCCAGAACATCCACCCTCTTCTTCTGATGCAGGTACACAAAGACATCCAACATGGAATTCCGTATGTTGTGGGAATCACCGGCATTTGGAGTGAGAGTATACCTCAAGATATGGCGCATAGTGCCATAGAGGGGCACAAGGTCTTTGATGGACCCGGTGACAAACGACTTCTCTTGCTTGTAAGCGAATGCAGTCTCATCCTTAGTGCGCTGCCCACTTTCACAAACCCTACCAAACTCATCAGAGGCTGCCTCTTCATCAATGAACGGATAAGGAATGATCTCAAAAAACATTGCCATAGGAGCGGTTGGAGAAAAATAAGGTGGCAAAGAACTGCATCACTAGATCCTCATTGTATGGATAGTTGAATGTAACAAAGGGAATGAGGCCCAACCTCCCAAGAGCTGAATACAAACCGGGACACACATGATCATGTCGCGCAGACTCTCAGTGTTAACCTGCTTGTGCGGAGCAAACTTCTTCGACTTGGTCATGAGAATCTCATGATATACTCTTTGCTGAAAATCGTTCTTGAACCGGGGATCCACTCCCAAACCTGTGGCAGCCACATATGGATGACTCTGTCTCTCAGCCCAAAGCTCTGGCTTGGTACACTTGGCAAGGGGAAGGTTCCTGAGATCCCGCCCACCTGGAATGGCTTGTTTGGCATGGTCCACTTGGCAAGGGGAAGGTTCCTGAGATCCCGCCCACCTGGAATGGCTTGTTCAGGACTAGACTCCTCTTCTTCATCTTCATCCTCATCACCTCCATCAACACGATCATCCTCCTCGTCTATCTCTGCATCATCTTCGGGGATGACATAGTGAGCATCATCTTGAGAGTCATACTCTTCCTCAGAATCATTGGAGGCCTCAACAACAGGCCGCTTGGAAGCAGCACGGTGAACACGACCCTATCCTAACCCTGACCCCTGACCATTGCCCTCAGAAGGCTGGCGACGAGAAACGATGAAATCCTTGGATCCTCCCTTTGGGCGCTTGCGATGGAGCTTGGCCCTCTTGTCAGCGGAGTCTAAAACAGACACAAAAGCTCATGTGTACCCCGTGCGCACGGGGTTTAGACCCCGTTGGCAAGGGGGTCCCGTGTGCACGGTACACGACCGTGGGCACAGGGCCCCATGCGCACGGGGGTCAAATACCCCGTGGACACGGGGGTTCCCCAGCGGCAGCCGCTTCCAGATCGAGATCTGGGAGTGGGTGCGGCAGAGAAACCCCGGGAACTAAGCACCTGGATTCGTCCTACGAAGGAGGAGCAGCCACCCTAAACTAGGAAAAACTACAAACCCTAAAAACTAGATAGGCATCCATGGAGGTAAAGGAAGAAAAGGGGATAGGGACCAACCGGAGGAGGAGCCCATCCCGAAGAAAATATATGGAGCAAGGAGCCCGACGGTGCCCGGAGGAGCTCCGGTGAGCGGAGGCGAAGGCGGCGGCCTTGGAGGTTTCCTGGGGGTAGAGGGAGCGACTGGGTGGGAATGAACCCAAGCCCCCTCCCACGCCCAACCTCTTCAGGGCCAGGAACCACAGACCCCGTGCGCACGGGCTAAGTTCACCCCGTGCGCACGGTACAGAGCCCGTGGGCACGGGGGCCCCGTGCTCACAGTACAAGCCCATGGGCACGGGGTACTTAGGAACTTTGACTTGAGGTGCCTTTTGAAGGAATAGATGAGTGTCAACTCTTACCATGCCCTTGCAAAGCAACTCGGTCTATGTTTCTGAATACGTCTCGAGAGAAATCCTATCACTACGAGAAGGGAATATGTGGAGCACTTGTACAAGAAGAGAAATGACACAAACCAAGAAAAACAGAGAGAAAAACAAAAGAAAGCCAAAAACACACACAAGAAAACGGACACAACCCTCAAAGGAGGGCGGTGGCCGAGACCACCATGTTTGAGTTTGTTTGGTATGGCACCGCGAAGATATGAACCTTGGGCCCAAGACCAATACTCATCTTTGAAGCACAAGTGCCACCTACAAGTGGCTAATGTGAAAGATTTTGCTCAATTTATGCACTTCTAGGATAAGATAACGCATGAGTTAAGCTAGCTCCCCCTAGACATGTGCCTACATCTAAGCAAGATATTATATGAGTATGTGTGCATGAGCAAGAATTTCAACCCAAGTTACTTATATCCATGATATTTAGCTCATGCATTAACTCACGGAATCTTGCTTCTTCAAGTGGCTTGGTGAAGATATCGGCTAGTTGATTCTCGGTGTTGACATGGAGTAATTCAATGTTTCCCTTGGCCACATGATCCCTAATGAAGTGATGACGAATCTCAATATGCTTGGTCTTGCTGTGTTGAATTGGGTTCTCGGCGATCTTGATTGCACTTTCATTGTCGCACCAAAGAGGCACTTTGTCACATTTGACACCATAATCCATCAAAGTTTGCCTCATCCACAATAACTGAGCACAAAAACTTCCGGCGGCAATGTACTCAGCTTCTGCCGTCGAGAGGGATATACAATTTTGCTTCTTTGAAGACCAACTTACCAACGATCTTCCCAAGAATTGACATGGACTGGAAGTGGACTTGCGGTCAACCTTGTCTCCTTCCCAATCCTAATCTGAGTATCCCATTAACTCGAAAGATGATCCTTTGGGATACTAAAGGCCCAAGTTTGGGCTATGAACCAAATATCGAAGGATTCTTTTCACTGCTGAATAGTGGCTCTCCTTAGGAGCGGATTGAAATCTTGCACACATACACACACTCAACATAATACCCGGTCTAGATGCACAAAGGTAAAGCAAGCAACCGATCATGGAGCGATATACCTTTTGATGCACTTCTTTACCATTGGGATCAAGATGATGATGGCCATTTGTGGGCATGGGTGTCTTCATTGGCTTGACATCTTGCACTTTGAACCTTCTGAGCATGTCTTGAATATACAGAGATTGGTTGATGAAGTTTCCTCCTCTCAATTGATTCACTTGAAAACCAAGGAAGAACTTCAACTCTCCCATAATGCTCATCGCAAATTCCTTAGTCATAAGATTCTCAAACTCAATGTTAATAGTATGGTTAGTGGACCCAAAGATAACATCATCAAAATATATTTGGCAAACAAACAACTCTCCTTTTACCCTATTAGTGAAGAGAGTGGAATCTATTACCCCAATCTGGAACCCCTTCTCGCTCAGGAATGTGGTAAGGTGACCATACCAAGCACGAGGTGCTGGTTTGAGTATATAGAGTGCCTTATGGAGTTCATAAACGTGAGAGGGGTGATCGGGGTCTTCGAAACCGGGAGTTTGCATGACATACACCAACTGCTTAAGAGGACCATTAAGAAATGCACTCTTCACATCCATTTGGTATAATTTAAAATCATGATGAGAGGCATAATCAAGCAAGATGCGAATGGATTCAAGAAGGGCAACGGGGGCAAAAGTTTCACCAAAGTCCAAACCTTCAACTTGGGTGAAACCTTGTGCCACTAACCTTGCCTTGTTCCTTATTCCTTGTCCATGTTCATCTTGTTTGTTCTTGAAGATCCACTTTATTCCAATGACATTATGATGCTCTTTGGGTCTTTCCACAAGGGTCCATACTTTGTTGCGGGTGAAGTTGTTGAGTTCTTCATGCATGGCATCTATCCAATCCGGATCGTCAAGTGCATCTTCTACCTTGAGGGGCTCAACACAAGAGACAAACGAGTGATGCTCACAAAAGTTTACCAAACGTCTACGAGTAGTTACCCCCTTTTTGATGCTTCCATAGATGTTCTCGGTGAGATGTTGAAGATGCTTTAGCTTGGCGGCCACTTTTTGGTCTTTGATTGCAAGCTCTTCTTCACTTGGTTTTGGACTTGATGAAGAAGCTTGTCCTTGAATTTTTTTTAGCCTCGAAGACACCCTTCTCTTTGTAACCATAGGTTCTTGCTCATTGGGAAGTGACGATGATGAAGACACTTGCGTTTCGGGTTGATCTTGATCTTGATCACGAACTTGAGCTTCATCTTGAGCCTTAATAATTGGTTCCTCACCATTTGAATGAGCTTGCTCTTTATCTTGCTCGGGAATATGAGGGACTTGATCTTGTTCTTGGATAGGTTCATGATCTCCCGTAGCATCTTGTACAAGAGGTGCCGGTGATGACCTCCCTTGGGGAGACTCCACAAGAGGGGCTCCTACTCCTTCTTCTACTTGTACTTGGGGTGATTCTTGTGGAAGAATGTGGCCTATCTCCATCGTCCTTATAGCTTGTGAAGGAGCCTCATCACCTACAACACTAGGAACAATTTGCTCCACACGGGAGCCATTATCTTCATCAAACTCTACATTTACCATTTCCTCGATGCATCCGGTGGATTTATTGAGAACTCGGTAAGCATGAGAGTTTGATGCATATCCAACAAATACGCCCTCAAAAGTTCTAGGCTGAAACTTAGCTAATCGGGATTTCTTGTTTAGAATGAAACACTTACAACCGAATACCCGAAAATATTTGACGTTAGGCTTTCTCCCGATTAGGAGCTCATATGAGGTCTTGTTCTTGAGCTTGTGAAGATAAAGCTGGTTTGAAGCATGACACGCGGTGTTGATGGCTTTGGCCCAAAGCTTGTATGGAGACTTGTACTCGTCAAGCATGGTCCTTGCCATCTCAATGAGAGTCCGCTTCTTCCTCTCTGCAACACGATTTTGTTGGGGAGTATATGGCAAAACATATTGATGCTTTATCCCCTCTTCACTCAAGAATTCATCCATGGTGTAGTTCTTGAACTCGGTGCCATTGTCACGTCGAATTGCCTTGATCTCACTATTATGTTGACTTTGAGCTTCTTTGGCAAAGTTGATGAAGGTTTCTTGAGTTTCATATTTGCTCTTGAGAAAGAATACAGAAGCATATCCTATGAAGTCATCAATAATGACAAGGCTAAACCTCCTCCCTCCCAAACTATCATAAGTTGGAGGCCCAAAAAGATCCAAATGGATAAGCTCAAGGGGCCTCAAGGTAGTGATGATAGTCTTCACTTTACAAGCTTTCTCATGAAGCTTTCCGGCAATACAAGCACTACAAGGACGATCTTTGGCAAAAGACACATTGGTTAGTCCAAGCATGTGCTCCCCCTTTAAGAGAGCTTGTAAATATCTTATGCAAACGTGGGCTAGCCGTCGGTATTTCCCCAAAGAGGAAGGGATGATGCAGTATAGCGACGGTAGGTATTTTCCTCGGTGATGAGACCAAGGTTATCGAACCAGTAGGAGAACCTCCTAACACCACGTAAACAGCCCCTGCACACAAATAACAAATAGTCGCAACCCGACGTGTTAAAGGGGTTGTCAATCCCTTTCGGGTACGGCGCCTCAAGTAGGCAAGATAACATGAGATAAGTGTGGTAGATAGGATAAATAGATCGTGGAATAAATAAATTAGGCAATGATCATTATATAGGCATCACGTCCAAGATTAGTAGACCAACTCCTCCCTGCATCTAATACTATTACTCCACACATTGACCGCTAACCAGCATGCATCTAGTGTATTAAGTTCATAGAAAAACGGAGTAATGCAATAAGAACGATGACATGATGTAGACAAGATCTATTTATGTAGAAATAGACCCCATCTTGTTATCCTTAATAGCAACGATACATACATGTCGTTTCCCTTTCTATCACTGGGATCAAGCGCCGTAAGATTGAACCCATCACAAAGCACCTCTTCCCATTGCAAGATAAATAGATCAAGTTGGCCAAACAAAATCCAAATATCGGAGAAGAAATACGAGGCTATAATCAATCATGCATATAAGAGATCAAAGAAGACTCAAATAACTTTCATGGATAAAACATAGATCTGATCATAAACTCAAAGTTCATCGGATCCCAACAAACACACCGCAAAAAGACTTATATCATATGGATCTCCAAGAGACCATTGTATTGATAATTAAAAGAGAGAGAGGAAGTCATCTAGCTACTAACTATGGACCCGTAGGTCTACAAAGAACTACTCACGCATCATCGGAGAGGCACCAATGGACATGATGCACCCCTCGAGATGGTATCTAGATTGGATCTGGTGTTTCTCGACGATGCGGCGGCTGGAATTGCTTGCCGTCGACTCCCCTAGGGTTTCTGGAATATTGGGGTATTTATAGAGCAAAGAGGCGGTGCGGGAGGCCAACGAGGAGGGCACAACCCACCGGGGCGTGCCTGGGCCCCCAGGCGCGCCCTGGTAGGTTGTGCTCCCCTCGGAGCTCCTCTCACGTGCGTTCCTGGCCTACTGGATGTCTTCTGGCCCAAAAAAATCCACAAAAATTTTCTCTGAGTTTGGACTCCGTTTGGTATTGATTTCCTGCGATGTGAAAAACATGCAGAAAACAGCAACTGGCGCTGGGCACTATGTCAATAGGTTAGTACCAAAAAATGATATAAAATGACTATAAAATGATTGTAAAACATCCAAGAATGATAATATAACAGCATGGAAAGTTCAAAACTTATAGATACGTTGGAGACGTATCACATAGCCATCCAACGTTGACCTTGGCCATTGGGCATGTTGCAAGATGACTTTTCTCTTTTGAGAAATCAACCATGTAAAGGTTGTCTTCAACATTCCCAACAAAGACCTATTTGAGATTGCTTCTCTTAAAAGACGTTCACATGGAATTCACCAAAATGCGAATCATAACCGGCACGTGCCAATTGAATAGATGAAAGTAAATTGCAGTGAAGGAATTGGACAAGCATGACATTTGAAAGTGAGGCATCATTAGAGATTCCCACCTTACCCAAACCCAATACCTTGCCCTTGCTATTGTCACCGAAAGAGATGTTCGAAGAGGCCTTGAGAGAATCAATGAACTCCACAAGCATCTTCGTTTCTCCGGTCATATGATTGGTGCATCCACTATCGATCACCCATTGTTTTCCACCGGAGATATATTCCTACAAGAATCAAGCTTTGTTTATAGGTACCCATTTTACAATGGGTCTTGGAGAGTTAGCAACATGGTTCTTGGGAACCCAAATAGTCCAAGCATAATCATCATAGTTACTGCCAACAAAATTTTGCAAATGTATAGCCATGATTGTTCTTGCTGGCAAAATTATTGGGAATGGCCTTATCCCTAGTGACCTTGCCACTCCCAACAACCCCTTTTTCCTTCTCCTTCTCCTAGTGCCCTTCTTGCACAAATACTACCTTTTGGGGAGGAAAGGATTCAGACCGATCTTCTTCTTATTCTTCTTCCTTCTTGTTCTTACCATTCTTGGATGCGGGATCAAACCCAATTCCCTCCTTGGCAAGATGCAACACGCAAGCAAATGACATGGCAACGATGGCGAATAACTGGAAGAGACCTGGCGCATCGGTCTCGGGGAGTTACAATTCACATACAACGGGTGCAAGACAGTCTTGCACATGCGGAATACTCAGGTTAAACTTGACGAGCCTAGCATGTATAGACATGGCCTATGAACACTGGAGACCGAAAGGTCGAACATGAATCATATAGTAGATATGATCAACATCGAGATGTTCATCATTGATGACTACCCCATCTCACGTGATGATCGGACATGGGTTAGTTGATTTGGATCGCATATCATTTAGATGACTTGGGGGATGTCTATCTAAGTGGGAGTTCTGAAATAATTTGATTAATTGAACTTAATTTATCATGAACTTAGTCCTGATAGTATTTACATATCTATGTTGTAGATCAATGCATGGCCCGTGCTACTGTTCCTTTGAATTTTAATGTGTTCCAAGAGAAAGCTAAGTTGAAAGATGATGGTAGCAACTACACGGATTGGGTCCGTAACTTGAGGATTATCCTCATTGTTGCATAGAAGAATTATGTCCTACTAGGTGAAAGGCCTGCTGCTGGAGCAGATGCTGATGCTTTGAATGTCTGGCAAGCTCGATCTGATGACTACTAGATAGTTTAGTGTGCCATGCTTTACGGCTTAGAATCGGGACTTCAAAGACGTTTTGAACGTCATGGAGCATATGAGATGTTCCAAGAGTTAAAGTTAATATTTCAAGAAAATGCACGAATTGAGAGATATGAAGTCTCCAACAAGTTCTATAGCTGCAAGATAGAGGAGAACAATTCTGTCAGTGAACACATACACAGCATGTTTGGATATCATAATCACTTGACTCAGCTGGGAGTTAATCTTCCAGATGATAGTGTTATTGATAGAGTTCTCCAATCACTGCCACCAAGCTACAAAGGCTTCATGATGAACTATAATATGCAAGGGATGGAGAAAACAATTCCTGAGCTCTTCGCAATGCTCAAAGTTGCGGAGGTAGAAATCAAGAAGGAGCATCAAGTGTTGATGGTTAACAAGACCACTAGTTTCAAGAAAAAGGGCAAGGGAAAGAAAGGGAACTCCAAGAAGAATGGCAATCAAGTTGCCACTCCCGGGAAGAAGCCCAAAGCTGGACCCAAGCCTGAAACTGAGTGCTTCTACTGCAAAGGGACTGGTCACTGGAAGCGGAACTGCCCCAAGTATTTGGCAGATAAGAAGGATGGCAAAGTGAACAAAGGTATATTTGATATACATGTTATTGATGTGTACCTTAATAATGCTTGTAGTAGCGCTTGGGTATTTGATACTGGTTCGGTTTCTCATATTTGTAACTCGAAACAGGAGCTATGGATTAAATGAAGATTGGCTAAGGACGAGGTGACGATGCGCGTAGGGAATGGTTCCTAGGTCGATGTCATCGCCGTTTGCACGCTACCTCTACATCTACCTTCGGGATTAGTTTTAGACCTGAATAATTGTTATTTGGTGCCGGCGTTGAGCATGAAAATTATATCTAGATCTTGTTTAGTGTGAGACGGTTATTCATTTAAATCAGAGAATAATGGTTGTTCTATTTATATGAGTAATATCTTTTATGGTCATGCACCCTTAAAGAGTGATCTATTTCTGTTGAATGTCAATTCTGGTGATACACATATTCATAATATTGATGCCAAAAGATGCAAAGTTGATAATGATAGTGCAACATATTTGTGGCACTGCCGTTTCGGTCATATTGGTGTAAAGCGCATGAAGAAACTCCATGCAGATGGCCTTTTAGAATCACTTGATTATGAATCATTTGATACTTGCGAACCATGCCTCATGGGCAAGATGACTAAAACTCCGTTCTCCGGAACAATGGAGCGAGCTAATGACTTACTGGAAATAATATATACCGATTTATGCGGTCCGCAGAATGTTGAGGCACGCGGCGGGTATCGTTATTTTCTAACCTTCACACATGATTTGAGCAGATATGGGTATATCTACTTAATGAAACACAGATCTGAAACATTTGAAATGTTCAAAGAATTTCATAGAGAAGTGGAGAATCATCGTAACAAGAAAATAAAGTTTCTGCGATGTAATCACCGAGGCGAATATTTGAGTTACGAGTTTGGCCTTCATTTAAAACAATGTGGAATAGTTTCACAACTCATGCCACCTAGAACACCACATCGTAATGGTGTGTCCGAACATCGTAACTGTACTTTATTAGATATGGTGCAATCTATGATGTCTCTTACCGATTTACCACTATCGTTTTGGGGTTATGCATTAGAGACAACTGCATTCATGCACCGTCTTAATCCGTTGAGACGACACCGTATGAACTGTGGTTTGGCAATAAACCTATGTTGTCGTTTCTTAAAGTTTGGGGTTATGACACTTCTGTCAAAAGGCAAGTTAAGCTCGAACCTAAATTGGAGAAGTGCGTCTTCATAGGATACCCTAAGGAAACAATTGGGTACACCTGCTCCCACAGATCCGAAGGCAAGATCTTTGTTTCCAAGAATGGAACCTTTCTAGAGAAGGAGTTTCTCTCGAAAGAAGTGAGTGGGAGGAAAGTAGAACTTGATGAGGTAAATGTACCTTCTGTCAATCTGGAAAGTAGTTCATTAGATAAATCTGTTCCCGTGATGCCTACACCAACTAGAGAGGAAGCTAATGATGATGATCATGAAACTTCAGATCAAGTTACTACTGAACCTCGTAGGTCAAGCAGAACACGATCGACACCAAAGTGGTATGTTAATCCTATTCTGGAAGTCATGTTACTAGACCATGGAGAACCTACGAACTATGAAGAAGCTATGATGAGCCCATATTCTGATAAATGGCTTGAGGCCATGAAATGTGTGGACTTTGGTGGATTTGAGAACAAAGTGTGGACTTTGGTGGATTTGACCGATGATCGGCGAGCCATAGAAAATAAATGGATCTTCAAGACGAAGACTGACGGTGATGGTAATGTTAATGTCTATAAAGCTCGACTTGTTGCAAAAGGTTTTCGACAAGTTCAAGGAGTTGACTACGATGAAACTTTCTCACCCATAGAGATGCTTAAGTCTGTCCGAATCATGTTAGCAATTGCCACATTTTATGATTATAAAATTTGGCAAATGGAAGTCAAAATTGCATTCCTTAATGGATTTCTTAAAGAAGAGTTGTATATGATGCAACCGGAAGGTTTCGATCCTAAAGGTGCTAACAAAGTGTGCAAGCTCTAGCAATCCATCTATGGACTGGTGCAAGCATCTCGGAGTTGGAATATACGCTTTGATGAGGTGATCAAAGCATATGGTTTTATACAGACTTTCGGAGAAGTCTGTATTTAAAGAAAGTGAGTGAGAGCTCTGTAGCATTTTCAATATTATATGTGCATGACATATTGTTGATTGGAAATGATGTAGAATTTCTGGGAGCTCTGTAGTATTCCTAATATTATATGTGGATACTTGAATAAAAGTTTTTCAATGAAAGACTCGGTGAAGCTATTTATATATTGGGCATCAAGATCTATAGCGATAGATCAAGACGCTTAATAGGACTTTCACAAAGCACATACCTTGATAAAGTTTTGAAGAAGCTCAAAATGGATCAGTCAAAGAAAGGGTTCTTGCCTGTGTTGCAAGGTGTGAAATTGAGTCAGACTCAATGCTCGACCACTGAAGAAGATAGAGAGAAAATGAAAGTCATTCGCTATGCCTCGGCCATAAGTTCTATCATGTATGCTATGTTGTGTACTAGACCTCATGTGTGTCTTGCCATAAGTCTGGCAGGGAGGTACCAAAGTAATCCAGGAGTGGATCACTGGACAGCGGTCAAGAACATCCTGAAGTACCTGAAAAGGACCAAGGATATGTTTTTCGTTTATGGAGGTGACAAAGAGCTCGTCATAAATGTTTACATCGATGCTAGTTTTGACGATGATCCGGATGACTCTAAATCATAGACCGGATACGTATTTATTTTGAATGGTGGCGCTGTCAGTTGGTGCAGTTCCAAGCAAAACGTCGTGGCAGGATCTACGTGTGAAGCAGGGTACATAGCTGCTTTGGAAATAGCAAATGAAGGAGTCTGGATGAAGGAGTTCATATCCGGTCTAGGTGTAATACCTAGTGCATCGGGTCTAATGAAAATCTTTTGTGACAATACTGGAGCAATTGCCTTAGCAAAGGAATCCTAATTTCACAAAGGAACCAAACACATCAAGAGACGCTTCAACTCCATCCGTGTTCAAGTCAAGGAGGGAGACATAGAGATTTTCAAAATACATACAGATCTGAATATAGCAGACCCGTTTACGAGCAAAACATGATCAGCACCAAGACTCCATGGGTGTTAGAATCATGACAATGTAATCTAGATTATTGACTCTAGTGCAAGTGGGAGACTGAAGGAAATATGCCCTGGAGGCAATAAGAAAGTTGTTAGTTTATATTTCCTTATTTCATGATAAATGTTTACTATTCATGCTAGAATTAACCAGAAACTTGATACATGTGTGGATACATAGACAAAATACCGTGTCCCTAGTAAGCCTCTACTAGACTAGCTCCTTGATCAAAGATGGTTAAGTTTCCTAACCATAGACATGTGTTGTCATTTGATGAATGAGATCACATCATTAGGAGAATGATGTGATGGACAACACCCATTCGTTATCTTAGCATTATATCGTTCAGTTCTATTGCTATTGCTTTCTTCATGTCAAATACATATTCCTTCGACTATGAGATTATGCAACTCCCGGATACCAGAGGAATGCCTTGTGTGCTATCAAACGTCACAACGTAACTAGGTAATTATAAAGATGCTCTACAAGTATCCCTGAAGGTGTTTGTTGGGTTGGCATAGATCGAGATTAGGATTTGTCACTCCGAGTATTGGAGAGGTATCTCTGGGCCCTCTCGGTAATACACATCATAAGAAGCCTTGCAAGCAAAGTGACTAGTGAGTTAGTTGCAGGATGATGTATTACAGAACGAGTAAAGAGACTTGTCGGTAACGAGATTGAACTAGATATGAAGATACCGACAATCGAATCTTGGGCAAGTGCTACGTCTTGAGCTTGCGTTGGTTTTCCTTGAAGAGGAAAGGGTGATGCAGCAATAGTAGGGTAAGTATTTCCCTCAGTTTTTGAGAACCAAGGTATCAATCCAGTAGGAGGCTTCTCAAAAGTCCCACGCACCTACACAAACAAACAAAGAACTCGCAACCAACGCAATAAAGGGGTTGGCAATCCCTTCACGGCCACTTGCGAAAGTGAGATCTGATAGAGATAGTATGATAAGATAAATATATTTTTGGTATTTTATCATATAGATGCAAAAAGTAAAGATGCAAATAAAAGTAGATTGGAAGCAAATATGATAAGAGATAGACCCGGGGGCCATAGGTTTCACTAGAGGCTTCTCTCAAGATAGCATAAGTATTACGGTGAGTGAACAAATTACTGTCGAGCAATTGATAGAAAAGCGAATAATTATGAGATTATCTAGGCATGATCATGTATATAGGCATCACATCCGCAACAAGTAGACCGACTCCTGCCTGCATCTACTACTATTACTCCACACATCGACCGACTCCTGCCTGCATCTAGAGTATTAAGTTCATAAGAACAGAGTAACGCCTTAAGCAAGATGACATGATGTAGAGGGATAAACTCATGCAATATGATATAAACCCCAGCTTTTTATCCTCGATGGCAACAATACAATACGTGCCTTGCAACCCTTTCTATCACTAGGTAAGGACACCGCAAGATTGAACCCAAAGCTAAGCACTTCTCCCATGGCAAGAAAGATCAATCTAGAAGGCCAAACCAAACTGATAATTCGAAGAGACTTGCAAAGATAACTCAATCATACATAAAAGAATTCAGAGAAGATTCAAATTTATTCATAGATAAACTTGATCATAAACCCACAATTCATCGGATCTCGACAAACACACCGCAAAAAAAGTTTACATCGAATAGATCTCCACAAGAGAGGGGGAGAACATTGTATTGAGATCCAAAGAGAGAGAAGAAGCCATCTAGCTAATAACTATGGACCCGTAGGTCTGTGGTAAACTACTCACAACTCATTGGAGGGGCTATGGAGTTGATGTAGAAGCCCTCCATGGTCGATTCCCCCTCCGGCAGAGTGTCAGCTAAGGCTCCAAGATGAGATCTCACGGATATAGAAGGTTACGCGGTGGTAATTGTGTTTCGTTCGCTCCCTGGATGTTTTCGGGGTACGTAGGCTTATATAGGAGGAAGAAGTACGTCGGTGGCCGCCCGAGGGGCCCACGAGACAGGGGCGCGCCCTGTAGGGGGCGGGCTCCCTACCCTCTCGTGGCCGCCTCGGCTGCTTCTTGACTTGCACTCCAAGTCCTCTGGTGTCGCGACCGGTTTTCCAGGATATTAATTTCCCAGAAAATGGCACTGGTGCTCACCAGCCCCAGGATTACTGTTAGCTGATGAGACACCAACTTGATACAGAAACTCCAAGCAAAATACAAAATGTGTAGTACAAGACCATTTTGGCATATGAGTACAACAAATGGTTTCTAGTGGTTGATGGCGGAAGCGGTTTGTGGTTCATCAGTGTCTATGGGACTCCATTTCCCACAGGAACAACTGACCAGGATAACTCATATCTTCGCGAGGTTGCTATCGTCATTGCGTAGGTTCCGGGGCTGTCATCGCAACGCTCCTCTCCATGCAAGAAATCTGGCCAAGACAATAGCCAGGGACAAGCCAGTGATTACTTTTGAATGTACTCGCAAACATTATGAACACAGGTATAATATAACAAATGATAATCATGCTCTGAAATATTCTATGATCACAACGTCAGTCACAAAATAAAAATCCATGATGCACGCAAGTAGGTTATTCATATACAACATGAAGATGCAATGAGGGAGTAGAAAAAAATGCACCTATCGGGTGTCTGAAACGACGCCTCGAAAGGATAATAATATAAAGCATGCCTCAGTCGGGCGTCTGAGCGACACCACAAAAATGGATTATAAATAATTTAAACAACAAGCATGCCACAGTCGGGCGTCTGAGCGACACCACATAAAGGGCTTATAAATAATTTAAACAACAAGCATGCCACAGTCGAGCGTCTGAGCGACACCACAAAAAGGGCTTATAAATAAATAATCACAGTGAATATCCAGGAGGTAGAACCGTCCCAGGGATACTCAATAATTCCAAATAATGTAAATAGTTACTCCATAATAAATGTAATCATAATCATCATGAGTCACATGTCATGATCCATGTTCTGGTTTAGCAATTTTTTTCCTCCGAAGACCGACACTAAGACCGACACTTGACCCATCCCAGACTGTAGTCCTTAACCATGGACACGGCTATTCGAATAGATATAATCTCTACAGAGGGTGTACTCTTTACCCACGAGTGACAAATTCCTTTAGTCCATCAGGACTAATTCCGTCTACGGTCTTTTAATTGAAAACACACCTGACCGCACACACCAGCCTAACTTACCGGTGTCTGGAATCACCCACGACGCCCGTTAAGCAAAACTCTAAGTGGGGAGGCTACAACCTCGACTAGCATGGGTTCACAAAAATTTATAACACGCGCAAACTAGGGGAGCTACCCCCTCGGCTTCAATCGGAAACACCCATGCCCCCGGACCAGGTGGCATGTCTATCGAATGCAGCCGGTATCTTCCACCATGGCCTCTCTATACGGTGTGT
The DNA here is from genome assembly GCF_018294505.1 of Triticum aestivum. Lineage (NCBI taxonomy): Eukaryota > Viridiplantae > Streptophyta > Magnoliopsida > Poales > Poaceae > Triticum > Triticum aestivum. Next base: position 706,197,601 of record NC_057810.1, on the reverse strand, counting down.
GCTAGGAAGGGGTTGACAACTTACTGAACCGTCCCCTACCTATGGCAGGGACAAGTGGTAGCACAAAACAAGTATGGGGGTTACTGGAACAAGACTCGACCTACGGTCGACTCAGGAGGTTAAGACATTCCCTGCATGATAAGCATAAGAAATATATTTCACACCAATCAGACAGAATCACCACTCATCATACCTCACCATGCCTTACCGGACATAACCGTCTCGATGAAGAACTAGAGACGAGCTCGTGTCTACCCAAGACAGAGACTTTCCCGGATTCCTCCCGATAGGCATGAAAGGCATACGAGGGTGATTACTATCAGAAGCATATCAAATTCCAACAGCAAGGAATCATCATTATGCACTCATGAATGTGATCATAACACCACATAAAATATCGAATACTTCGCGTCAAGGTGGTGTCGTAATTGCATCAAATGACACACAACAAATATTATGCCGGGGTTCAGAATGCTTGCCTTCAAGATTATGCAAGTGGGGGTACACTTTTTGAAAGTTGCCTTCTTCTTCAAAATCCTATTTTACGAAAATTTGAATTAACACATAGTTCCAAAACAGTAGAAAAAAGTTGTCTGAATTTTTTTAAACAAATATGAAAATAAACTAGACAAAATTTGAGAAATAACAGAAAAAGAATCAAATCAATTGGACTTATATTTAAAAAGTTATAGCCAGTCAAAGTTTGGTCAAAATTCTGCTTTTTTAATAAAATCGAAAAAGAAAAACGTTTCGAATAAGAATACGGAGGAAACGTACTTCTGGGTTTACGCTTCCACTTAAACCAGCGTGGATCGACTAGTGGTTCACTGACAGTGGGTCCCTTGGGCCCACTGGTCAGGTTTGACCAGTCGCCCGTGCCTCCTTCCTCCTCTGTCCGAGCGGTGGCGGGGTTCCGGCGATCGCCGTCGATGAACGGCGGCTCCCGGCGGGATTCTGAGGGCGGCGATGGATCCGCTGGTCCAGGGCGGTCCTCCAGTGGTCGATAGACTGGCGGGGGTGGAGGGGGTCGCCGGCGATGAGCTCCGCAGCAGACGACGGTTTCGGGAAGAATTGGGTCTCGGCCTATGGTGGCTCCCAGTCGAAGCTGAGAGGTTGGGCGGCTCCGTATGGTCGAGGGGAGTCGGACGGTGGCGCTGGAAGAGCTGGGGAGGCCCTGCTCGCGATGAACGGGACCGGAGCCTGGCGGCGGCCGAACTGACCGGAGACGGGGAAGACGGCCTCCCTCCGTCGATTGCTGGCTATGGGAGAACTAGAGGGATGGCTTGAGGTCGCCTGAAGGTCTGGACGAGCTCGAGGCTCCTTTTATAGGCGGTCGAGGTCGGTTCCGCTGCGGCAGTGGATAGGAACGGCGAACCGCCGTTATGTAGCCAGGGGCACGTGGCGATGGCTGACGGGGTCTGGCGGGGCGAGAGGATGAGCTTGAGCTATTCAGGGGCGAGCTGGCGCGTGGCTGTGGATCGGGCGGCGTCGTCCATGGCAAGAGCCTGCTGCGGCCGTCCGCTCTCCGCCATGGTCGACCTGACGATGGCGCTGCGGGGCTCCAGGGGCGGCTTGGAGGGTTCTGGCGAGCGAGCGAGAACGGGGCGTGGCCCTGCGGGCGAGCAAGGGCCAGGGGCAAGACGCGGCGGCTCGGGCGCACACACGTGCAAAACGCACGCTCTGGCCGCGCCCAGAGCACGCACGCCATGTGCTCGACGGAATGCCAGGGTGGCCTAGAGGGCTTGGGTGACGATGCAAAATAACAGTTCAAGGTTAGAGGTAGCTAGGAGGTTAGTGGACATGATTGCTGGGTCAGGGAATCAAGTTCATAAAGCATACTAAAAACTATGTCAAATCTGGCCATGCACACAAGGTGTTCGACAGAATGCCATGGGCATCTAGGAATCTCTTTGGGTGGCCAAAAACTCTAGATCAGAGTCTCTTTAGGTGATAAAGAGGGTGGCAAGGTTAGTTTGGCAAGACCAGAAACTTGTTAGTGCAAGTTTTTGAGAAAACCAAATTTGGACAGAAAATAAAGGGCATTATTGCATGGACCAGAAATATTCCAATGGGTCCAATCTCCTGGACTTAAGGGTTTGGTCTGGTGGACTATAAGCAGGAGGGAAAACCATGGGTAATAGGGCAAGAAAAAATATGGTTGCAGTGCAAATCACCAGACTGGACCAGAGAGCAAAAGAGGATGATTTGCTCAAATTTTCCAAAGAACACCAATGGGTTTTTGCATAGAGTTGAATTATACACTACTACTGACATCCCCCAATTTTGGTGGAGGTTTTAAAGAAATATTTAAATAGGTTGTAGTGTAAATTACAAACTAGACCAGATTTGAAAACTTGAGGTAGGGCTCAAAATCCCCAAATGACTAAAAGATATTATTGCACAAAAGCGATGTGGGAACATCACATGACATTCCCAAATTTTGGTGGAAATATTAAAGAATTATTTGCAAGGGTTGTAGTGCAAATGGAACTCTAAAACTAATGAAAAATCATTTTTTAAAAATAAATCTTAGGAAAACTAATTGTAGAAATAATTCCACTGATAAAAAGAAATGGTCTTGGGAATATATACAAGTCCAATAATATTTTTGAAAGGTTTCCACCTAGAAGGAAAAACTCAAAAAAAATCAGAGGGACAGAGTGATCTGAAATTAAATGATAAAAACCAGAAAATAGAAATTTAATTACCTGGCAAAATTTTAATTAAATCAAGGTCAAAAAAATTTTTGGGGTGTTACAACACTACCCCGCTTAAGAAAAATCTCGTCCTCGAGATTTGCTAAGGGTTGCTTTGAAAAGAATTACTCCTACTATCTCAAAGTAATATCACAAAAATAACCATCCTACTTATGCAATTAAAACGTGGCTACAGTGAGTGGGCAATTAAGTGGTGTAAAGCTATAGTGTGGAATACTGGCGCTGGGTGGAAAAATCTACGGTTGGGGAAAACTAGGAATTTCTACTTTTGGTTACAGTAAATTTAGAATAAAATTCTAAATTTCCAAAATACGCTGGTCGTACCCGAGAGCACAGTGCTCTCTCTGGCTGACAGGTGGACCCGGGGCCCACTGTCAGTCTCTTCTTCTACCTCTGGCTCTTTCTTCGCCCACTCTCTCGCGCGCTTTCCCGCGCTTTCTCCACCGGCAACGTCTAGCGCGTAGAGCATCTAGGCCGTACTGCAGTAGTGTGCGGCGTGCTAGCTACCGGTGCAGCGTGCACTCACCTCGCGGGCCAGTGCACTATCGGCACTGCTCGCGGATTCGCCTCCGAACACCGGCGATGGAGCGACGAGCCGCGCTGATGGAATTCGTCCACCGTACGCCGATCTCGAGCTATAAAATGACCGAGGTGCTCCTTTCTTCTTCCTCAAACCTGGCCTCGCTTCTTCTTCTCCTTCCTTCTCCTCCATTTCTGTTTGCAGGAGCTCAAAACAAGGCTCTAATGGCGGAGGTGATGCCGTACTGGTATGTGATCCTGATGTGCGGAGGGTTGGCGGCATTGCTGGGGTTCTCCATGCTCTTGTGCGTGATGATCCTCGATGATCGTCGTGATGCTGCCGCTCGAGTGTTAGCTCTCCGCGGTGGTGGTGATCATGAGGATTAAGTGCGGTGTCAGGTGCTAACTGTTGTCAGTGTGCTGGAGGCAACTTACACCCGAATAATCGCCCACTAATCTCTCCTTGAGAGCTTGTGTGTGCTAGGGAGATGATTAGTTAGGTGCAACATGTGCACGCGCATTTGCAATTAGTGCACGTGGTCGAGTGATTGTGGTTGTGAGTCTGCTGTCATGGTGCTGCGTGAATAAAAATCTATGTCGTGAAGAGATATATGCCGCAACAACTCACGGGAAAAATCTCACTTCAGAATTTACCGAGAGTGAAAACAGTTAATAAAAATTAACAGCAGTAAAAACTACTCACATTAATTGAAACTAAAAATTTTATTCATCACACAAATTTAGGATACCACGCATAAGTTGCAATACATAAATAAATGCTGGGACAATAAACATAGCAGGGACGTCTACAACAACAATGGTAAATGGACAGGGTCCTGAGAAAACGTCTCTGGTACTGGGGCACACTCTTCTTCTATCGGGGGAAGCGGATTGACTAGTCGATGAACGCGTCTTTCTTGGTCGGGCCTCAGTGGTGTGCCGATGGCGATCTGAGGATTGAAATCAGAGAGGCTCTGGAGATAACCCATTACTTGTTAGGTCAAACGCTCTTGAGCGATGACATACTGGGCAAGGTTGGCCAGTACTGGGTCTCTCTCGATTCGTCCATCGGGAAAAGATGCTACTTCTCCGGGTGTTGCACGACTCGGGAAGTAATAATACCCTCGTTCGCTGGCATAGGGTACCGCGAATTGAAGGCGAGCAAGCGCTTCGTACGCAGCAGCTTCTATGGCCATCTGTGGAGTCGGCATAGATTTCCTCATGAAGGAGACTTCCATTGGGTCTTGGTTTGGGTTTGCGGGAGGGATGTGCACCACTGCCCAATATTTCGAGGTGGATGGGGTGATCCTCGATTTGAGCAACTCGTACTGGGGTGGATGGATAGAACTCATGGTACTACAGGTAAAGTCCCACAATATTTTAACAAAACTAGCTGGGGTTGCATCTGGAGTTCTCAGATAAATACTAGGGCTCGGCATGACAAGGAATGGCTGTGAGGGTTGTGCACAAGGTGAGGGGTACTTGGCAAGGTCACGAGGTGGCCTTTTATATAACATCAGGGCCGGGTCATTTATCGCGGTGAGGTGCAACTAGTTTGTCGGTTATGCTCTATGGGGTCGGGGTCAATGCCACAGAGACACATATCTCACAAAAGTGACGTATTACTGTGGGTGTCGTCGGGGGTGGTTTTTGGTGGCTACGCCCGGAATTAAAAATGTAACCGTACACCAACATACTTATGCATGGCTACTATTTAAAATAGGGACACACAAGCAGACAACATTTATTTATGGCGATACACGATCACAAAATTATAGGGCGTGGTCATACTAAGACTCGGTACTGCTTGAGTGACTTAGTCTACCTCGTTAATATCTAAGCAGGCGTGCCTTGTGGACGTCGGGGCTTCTCCACGGGTTTCACCGTCGGGGTTAGCTGGATGGAGTTGAGGGGCTGCAGGGTCGGGGTAGCGATGATGACCATGGCGGGGATTGTTGGCCACAATCCCATTGGAGCGTGTTCCCAAAATGCGACGAAGCACTTCTGGGGACACCAAAGCACTTTGATCGATGGCAGGGGCAGACATCAAGGTCTCAATCGGTTGTCCGAACAGCACGACTGGGTTGTCAGCGTCGGGCTCATCTTCTCCTCTTGCCGGGGCTCGGCGAACTAGTTCTCCACGGGCTGCGATCAGATCAAGGGTGATTTGATCGAACAGATCCTCTTGTGCACTTACATAGCGCACCAGATGCAACAATGCAGGATACGTATCGTGATCTCCGTTGGCAACCTGGGGTGGCCTACCATACCCGTCATGGCTGGGGTAGTAGTAGAACGAGCGACAGTTAACTCCAGGCGACAAGTGCCGGAGTTGAACAATAGCCTCTCGAGCAGCTAGTTGGATGGCTTGTGGCTCAAAGGAAGTTGTCCTTCCGGTGAATCTGTAGGGGCGTTCTGGCGATAGACCCCTACCATAGACGTGCACAGTGGCCCAGAATTGACGGCTCTCACCACTCATGGGCCCTTGGTACACAACATATTCTGGGGGCTCTTCTAATGCAAAGGCACGACGGGTGAGGTTTGCTAGCACGGTCACAAAACCTCCAATGTTGGTTGTTGTGGTCTCATTGTGCACAACAGGGCCAGGCATTATGGCTCGGCTTGGGGTAGAGGCTGTGTTGTGCTGGGTTGAGGCTAGAGTGCCCTTTTTATAGAAAAAGGGGACGGAGTCTTCCTTCGCACCCTTGCGAAAGAGACAATTTTGGTGACGGTCACTGGCGCGTGATCGACAGGCTAGGCTGATAGGTTGGGCACCGACTGCCAAAAGGTGTCAGGGTCACTGTGTGGCTATCTTACACGAGAATCTTGGACGGGGTTAGGTTAAGGTCTGGTAGGTTGGTTAACCTAGGTTTATTGACCTGGCCAAGATAGGACTAGCCAAAGGTCAGCCTGGCTCTGATGCCAAGGTTGTCGCGACCGGTTTTCCAGGATATTAATTTCCCAGAAAATGGCCCTTGTGCTCACCAGCCCCAGGATTACTGTTAGCTGATGAGGCACCAACTTGATACAGAAACTCCAAGCAACATACAAAATGTGTAGTACAAGACCATTCTAGCCTATGAGTACAACAAATGGTTTCTAGTGGTTGATGGCGGAAGAGGTTTGTGGTTCATCAGTGTCTATGGGACTCCATTTCCCACAGGAACAGCTGACCAGGATAACTCCTATCTTCGCGAGGCTGCTATCGTCATTGCGTAGGTTCCGGGGCTGTCATCGCAACGCTCCTCTCCATGCAAGAAATCTGGCCAAGACAATAGCCAGGGACAAGCCAGTGAGTACTTTTGAATGTACTCGCAAACATTATGAACACAGGTATAATATAACAAATGATAATCATGCTCTGAAATATTCTATGATCACAACGTCAGTCACAAAATAAAAATCCATGATGCACGGAAGCAGGTTATTCATATACAACATGAAGATGCAATGAGGTAGTAGAAAAAAAATGCACCTATCGGGTGTCTGAAGCGACGCCTCGAAAGGATAATAATATAAAGCATGCCTCAGTCGGGCGTCTGAGCGACACCAGAAAAAGGGCTTATAAATAATTTAAGCAACAAGCATGCCACAGTCGGGCGTCTGAGCGACACCACATAAAGGGCTTATAAATAATTTAAACAACAAGCATGCCACAGTCGGGCGTCTGAGCAACACCACAAAAAGGGCTTATAAATAAATAATCACAGTGAATATCCAGGAGGTAGAACCGTCCCAGGGATACTCAATAATTCCAAATAATGTAAATGGTTAGTCCATAATAATAGTAATCATAATCATCATGAGTCACAAGTCATGATCCATGTTCTGGTTTAGCAATTTTTTTCCTCTGAAGACCGACACTTGACCCATCCCAGACTGTAGTCCTTAACCATGGACACGGCTATTCGAATAGATATAATCTCTGCAGATGCTGTACTCTTTACCCATGAGTGACAGATTCCTTTAGTCCATCGGGACTAATTCCGTCTACAGTCTTTTAAAATTAAAACACACCTGACCGCACACACCAGCCTAACTTACCAGTGTCTGGAATCACCCACGACGCTCGTTAAGAAAAACTCTAAGTGGGGAGGCTACAACCTCGACTAGCATGGGATCACAAAAATTTATAACGCGTGCAAACTAGGGGAGCTACCCCCTTGGCTTCAACCGAAAACACCCATGCCCCCGGACCAGGTGGCATGTCTACCAGATGCAGCCGATATCTTCCACCATGGCCTCTCTGTACGGTGTGTGCTAGGAAGGGGTTGACAACTTACTGAACCGTACCCTACCTATGGCAGGGACAAGTGGTAGCATGAAACAAGTATGGGGGTTACTGGAAGAAGACTCGATCTACGGTCGACTCAGGAGGTTAAGACATTCCCTGTATGATAAGCATAAGAAATATATTTCACACCAATCAGATAGAATCACCACTGATCATTCCCTACAAATATTATGCCGGGGTTCAGAATGCTTGCCTTCAAGAGTATGCAAGTGGGGGTACACTTTTTGAAAGTTGCCTTCTTGTTCAAAATCATATTTTACGAAAATTAACACATAGTTCCAAAACAGTACAAAAATGTTGTCTGATTTTTTTAATAAATATGAAAATAAACTAGACAAAATTTGAGAAATAACAGAAAAAGAATAAAATCAATTGGACTTATATTTAAAAAGTTATAGCCAGTCAAAGTTTAGTCAAAATTCTGTTTTTGTAATAAAACCGAAAAAAGAAAAAACGTTTCGAATAAGAATACGGAGGAAACGTACTTCTAGGTTTACGCTTCCACTTAAACCAGCATGGATCGACTCGTGGGTCACTGACAGTGGGTCCCTTGGGCCCACTGGTCAGGTTTGACCAGTCGCCCGTGCCTCCTTCCTCCTCTGTCCGAGCGGTGGCGGGGTTCCGGCGATCGCCGTCGACGAACGGCGGCTCCCCGCGGGATTCTGAGGGCGGGGATGGATCCGCTGGTCCAGGGCAGTCCTCCCAGTGGTCGATAGACTGGCGGGGGTGGAGGGGGTTGCCGGCGGCGAGCCCCGCGGCGGACGGCGGTTTTGGGAAGAATTGGGTCTCGGCCTATGGTGGCTCCCAGTCGAAGCTAAGAGGTTGGGCGGCTACGTATGGAGGAGGGGAGTCGGGCGGTGGCGCTGGAAGAGCTGGGGAGGCCCTTCTCGCAACGAACGGGACTGGAGCAAGGCGGCGGCCGAACTGACCAAAGACGGGGAAGACGACCTCCCTCCGTCGATTGCTGGCTATGGGAGAACTAGAGGGATGGCTTGAGGTCGCCTGAAGGTCTGGACGAGCTCGGGGCTCCTTTTATAGGCGGTCGAGGTCGGTTCCGCGGTGGCAGTGGATAGGAATGGCGAACCACCGTTCTTTAGCCAGGGGGCGCGTGGCGATGGCTAGCGGGGTCTAGCAGGGTGAGAGGATGAGCTTGAGCTGTTCGGTGGCGAGCTAGCGCGCGGCTGTGGCTCGGGTGGCGTCGTCCATGGCAGGAGCCTGCTGCGGCCGTCCGCCGCCATGGTCGACCTGACGGTGGCGCTGCAGGGCTCCAGGGGCGGCTTGGAGGGTTCTGGCGAGCGAACGAGAATGGGCGTGGCCCTGTGGGCGAGCAAGGGCCAGGGGCAAGACGTGGCGGCTCGGGCGAACACACGTGCAAAACGCGCGATCTGGCCGCGCCCAAAGCACGCACGCCATGTGCTCGACGGAATGCCAGGGTGGCCTAGAGGGCTTGGGTGACGATGCAAAATAACAGTTCAAGGTTAGAGGTAGCTAGGAGGTTAGTGGACATGATTGCTGGGTCAGGGAATCAAGTTCATAAAGCAGACTAAAAACTATGTCAAATCTGGCCATGCACACAAGGTGTTCGACAGAATGCCATGGGCATCTAGGCATCTCTTTGGGTGGCCCAAAACTCCAGATCAGAGTCTCTTTAGGTGATAAAGAGGGTGGCAAGGTTAGTTTGGCAAGACCAGAAACTTGTTAGTGCAAGTTTTTGAGAAAACCAAATTTGGACAGAAAATAAAGGGCATTATTGCATGGAACAAAAATATTCCAATGGGTCCAACCTCCTGGACTTAAGGGTTTGGTATGGTGGACTATAAGCAGGAGGGAAAACCATGGGTAATAGGGCAAGAAAAAATATGGTTGCAGTGCAAATCACCAGACTGGACAAGAGAGCAAAAGAGGATGATTTGCTCAAATTTTTCAAAGAACACCAATGGGTTTTTGCATAAAGTTGAATTATACACTACTACTAACATCCCCCGATTTTGGTGGAGGTTTGAAATAAATATTTAAATAGGTTGTAGTGAAAATTACAAACTGGACCAGATTTGAAAACTTGAGGTAGGGCTCAAAATCCCCAAATGACTAAAAGATATTATTGCACAAAAGTGATGTGGGAACATCACATGACATCCCCAAATTTTGGTGGAAATATTAAAGAATTATTTGCAAGGGTTGTAGTGCAAATGGAACTCTAAAACTAATGAAAAATCATTTTTAAAGAAATAAAGCTTAGGAAAAATAATTGTAGAAATAATTCCACTGATAAAAAGAAATGGTCTTGGGAAGATATACAAGTCCAATAATATTTTTGAAAGGTTTCCACCTAGAAGGAAAAACTCAAAAAAATTCAGTGGGATAGAGTGATCTGAAATTAAATGATAAAAACCAGAAAATAGAAATTTAATTTCCTGGCAAAATTTTAATTAATAAATCAAGGTCAAAAAATTTTGGGTGTTACATCTGGATCACGCTCGTTCCAAAAATCATGCTCCCGAAGGTTTCATTCCGTTTGGACTCCGTTTGATATTCCTTTTCTTCGAAATACTGAAATAGGCAAAAAAACAGCAATACGGGCTGGGCCTCCGGTTAGTAGGTTAGTCCCAAAAACGATATATATGTGTAAAATAAAGCCCATAAACATCAAAAGGGGGTAATATAATAGCATGGAAGGATCAAAAATTATAGATACGTTGGAGACGTATCAAGCATCCCCAAGCTTAATTCCTGCTCGTCCTCGAGTAAGTAAATGATAAAATGAGAAGTTTTGATGTGGAATCTACCTAGCATAATTCTCAATGTAATTTTCTTTATTGTGGCATGAATGTTCAGATCCAAATGATTCAAAATAAAAGTTCATATTGATAAAAGAAATAGTGACACTTCAAGCATACTAATCAAAGTAATCATGTCTTCTCAAAATAACATGGCAAAAGAAAGTTCATCCCTACAAAATCATATAGTTAGGCTATGCTTCATTTTCGTCACACAAAGATGTTCCCAACTTCTATACCCCCGATGACAAGCCAAGCAATTGTTTCATATTTAAATAATCTCAAACATTTTCAACCTTCACGCAATACATGAGCGTGAGCCATAGATATAGAACTATGGGTGGAATAGAATATGATGATGGGGATTGTGTGGAGAAGACAAAAAAGGAGAAAGTCTCACATTGACGAGGATAATTAACGGGCTATGGAGATGCCCATCAATTGATGTCAACATGAGGAGTAGGGATTGCCATGCAACGGGTGCACTAGAGCTATAAATGAATGCTCAACAAAAGAAAACTAGTGGGTGTGCATCCAACTTGCATGCTCACGAAGACCTAGGGCATTTGAGGAAGCCCATCATAGGAATATACAAGCCAAGTTCTATAATGAAAAATTCCCACTAGTATGAAAAGGACAACTTATGAGACTCACTATATGAAAAACGTGGTGCTACTTTGAAGCACAATATATGAGACTCACTACATAAAGAACAAGGTGCTACTTTGAAGCACAAGTGTGGAAAAAGAGATAGTAACATTGCCCTTTTTATTTATTTTCTTTTTTTTCTTTTTTTTCTTTTTTTTCTTTTTTTATTTTTTTCTTTGGCCTTTTATTTTTTTTCTTTTGGCATTTTTCTTTTTTCCTTTCTTTTTGGGCAATGCTCTAATAATGATGATCATCACACTTTCATTGATTACAACATATGAATTACAACTCGAAACTAGAACAAGATATGACTCTATATGAATGCCTCTGGCGGTGTACCAGGATGGTGCAATGAATCAAGAGTGACATGTATGAAAATTAATGCATGGTGGCTTTGCCACAAATACGATGTCAACTACATGATCATGCAATGGCAATATGACAAAAGTAAAGTATGTCATGATGACGATGAACGGAACGGTGGAAAGTTGCATGGCAATATATCTCGAAATGGCTATGGAAATGCCATAATAGTTAGGTATGGTGGCTGTTTTGAGGAAGATATAAGGAGGTTTATGTGTGATAGAGCATATCATATCACGGGGTTTGGATGCACCGAAGTTTGCACCAACTCTCAAGGTGAGAAAGGGCAATGCACGGTACCGAAGAGGCTAGCAATGGTGGAAAGGTAAAAGTGCGTATAATCCATGGACTCAACATTAGTCAAAAGAACTCGTATACTTATTGCAAAAATTTAGAAGTCATCAAAAATCAAGTACTACGCGCATGCTCCTAGGGGGATAGATTGGTAGGAAAAGACCATCGCTCGTCCCCGACCGCCACTCATAAGGATGCACAAGCCAGGTACACTTCATGTTTCAAATTTGTTACACAACTTTAACCATACGTGCATGCTACGGGACTTGCTAACTTCAACACAAGCATTCTTTAAATTCATAATCACCCAACTAGCATGACTTTAATATCACTACCTCCATATCTCAAAACAATTATCAAGTATAAAATTGATCATAGCATCCAATTCACTTCATATGATAGTTTTTATTATACCCAACTTGGATGCGTACCATTCTAGGACCAATTTTATAACCATAGCAAATACCATGCTGTTCTAAAAGAATCTCAAAAAGATATAAGTGAAGCATGAGAGACTAGTAATTTCTACAAAAATAAGCCACCGCCGTGCTCTAAAAGATATAAGTGAAGCACTAGAGCAAAAACTATCAAGCTCAAAAGATATAAGTGAAGCACATAGAGTATTCTAGCAAATTATAATCAAGTAGGCTTCTCCCAAAAGGTGTGTACAGCAAGGATGATTGTGGTAAACTAAAAAGCAAATACTAGTATAATACACGACGCTCCAAGCAAAACACATATCATGTGGCGAATAAAAATATAGCTCCAAGTAAAGTTACCAATGAACGAAGATTAAAGAGGGGATGCCTTCCCGGGGCATCCCCAAGCTTAGGCTTTTGGCTATCCTTGAATATCTTGGGGTGCCATGGGCATCCCCAAGCTTAGGCTCTTGCCACTCCCTATTCAATAGACCATAAAAGCTTTACCCAAAACTTGAAAACTTCACAACACAAAACTCAACAGGAAATCTTGTAAGCTCCGTTAGTGAAAGAAAACAAAACCACCACATAAGGTACTACAATGAACTCATTATTTATTTATTTTGGTGTTAAATCTACTGTATTCCAACTTTTCTATGGTTTATAAACTATTTTACTAGCCATAGATGCATCAAAATAAGCAAACAACACACGAAAAACAGAATCTGTCAAAAACAGAACAGTCTGTAGAAATCTGTAACTAACGCAAACTTCTGGAACTCTAAAAATCCTACCAAAATAGGAAGTCCTTGAAAATTTATTTATTGATCAGAAGCAAAAATAATAAATGCAAAAGCACGTTTCTGTGATTTAACGAAACTAAAGTCGTGCGCGCAAAGTTTCTGTTTTTCAGCAGAATCAAATCAACTATGATCATAGGTTATCCTATAGGTTCTACTTGGCCCAAACACTAATTAAAAGATAAAAACACATCTAAACAGAAGGTAGATGCAAGATTTATTACTAAACAAGAACAAAGAAAAAAAACACAAATAAAATTGGGTTGCCTCCCAACTAGCGCTATCGTTTAACGCCCCTAGCTAGGCATAAAAGCGAAGATAGATCTAAGTAGTGCCATCTTTGGCACTTGGAAAGGAAAAAAAAGGGTCTCCTTTCTATGGCATTCATTCTTCTATTTAGGGTAAGCACATGGCCATTAATGGATGAAGTAAGATTAAGCACGTTACGGGAGTTTTCCTCTAAACTAGACTTCATCTCTTTAATAATTCATTTTGATAAAAGCATAAGAGAGTAGTTGATTCAACCTTATCATTCATAGGGTGCCCAAATATGGTTTTCATTTTTTCATAAGTATCTATAGCACCCCCTTCAAGAAAACCTTCTTAAAAATAGAATCTAAAACTTGTTTAAAAGAAGTGGGCAAGTCAACATAGAAACTTTTTAAGTAAACTTCGATTTGATATTGTGGCACATAGCTAGCCCGAATCCTTAATAACCTATCCCAAGCATCTTTTAAAGACTCATCAAGTAAATAGCGAAAAATTCCAGAGTCATCCTCATCAAAATTATTCAAGCTCTCATTGGTGACCCCGGTGGGTGTTTCTATAGCATCACTATTTATGAGCTTAGAGAGGATAGAGGGGTTATCCAAGGCACTAGAACCTAGGAAAGAGCCCTTAGTTCTTTTTTATTCGGCCATGGCAACGGGAAGGCAAACGGAAAGAGAGGAGAAGAGGGGGAAAGAGGGGGAAAATAAAACGACAATGGTGAAGTGGGGAGAGGAAAATGAGAGGCAAATGGCAAATAATGTAAATGCGAGGGAGATGAGTTTGTGATGGGTACTTGGTATGTCTCGACTTGAGCGAAGACCTCCCCAGTAAAGGTGCCAGAAATCCTTCTTGCTACGTCTTGAGCTTGAGTTGGTTTTCCTTGAATAGGAAAGGGTGATGCAGCAATAGTAGCGTAAGTATTTCCCTCAGTTTTTGAGAACCAAGGTATCAATCCAGTAGGAGGCTCCTCAAAAGTCCCACGCACCTACACAAACAAACAAAGAACTCACAACCAACGCAATAAAGGGGTTGTCAATTCCTTCACGGCCACTTGCGAAAGTGAGATCTGATAGAGATAGTATGATAAGATAAATATATTTTTGTTATTTTATAATATAGATGCAAAAAGTAAAGATGCAAATAAAAGTAGATTGGAAGCAAATATGATAAGAGATAGACCCGGGGGCCATAGGTTTCACTAGAGGCTTCTCTCAAGATAGCATAAGTATTACGGTGGGTGAACAAATTACTGTCAAGCAATTGATAGAAAAGCGAATAATTATGAGATTATCTAGGCATGATCATGTATATAGGCATCACGTCTGCAACAAGTAGACCGACTCATGCCTGCATCTAGAGTATTAAGTTCATAAAAACAGAGTAACGCCTTAAGCAAGATGACATGATGTAGAGGGATAAACTCATGCAATATGATATAAACCCCATCTTTTTATCCTAGATGGCAACAATACAATACGTGCCTTGCAACCCTTTCTGTCACTGGGTAAGGACACCGCAAGATTGAACCCAAAGCTAAGCACTTCTCCCATGCCAAGAAAGATCAATCTAGTAGGCCAAACCAAACCGATAATTCGAAGAGACTTGCAAAGATAACTCAATCATACATAAAAGAATTCAGAGAAGATTCAAATATTATTCATAGATAAACTTGATCATAAACCCACAATTCATCGGATCTCGACAAAACACACCACAAAAAGAGTTTACATCGAATAGATCTCCACAAGAGAGGGGGAGAGCATTGTATTGAGATCCGAAGAGAGAGAAGAAGCCATCTAGCTAATAACTATGGACCCGTAGGTCTGTGGTAAACTACTCACAACTCATTGGAGGGGCTACGGAGTTGATGTAGAAGCCCTCCATGGTCGATTCCCCCTCCGGCAGAGTGTCGGCGAAGGCTCCAAGATGAGATCTCGCGGATACAGAAGGTTACGGTGGTGGAAATTTTGTTTCGTTCGCTCCCTGGATGTTTTCGGGGTACGTAGGCTTATATAGGAGGAAGAAGTACGTCGGTGGCCGCCCGAGGGGCCCACGAGACAGGGGGCCCGCCCTGTATGGGGGGGCGCCCTACCCTCTCGTGGCCGCCTCGGCTGCTTCTTGACTTGCACTCCAAGTCGTCTGGATCACGTTTGTTCCAAAAATCACGCTTCTGAAGGTTTCATTCCGTTTGGACTCTGTTTGATATTCCTTTTCTTCGAAATACTGAAATAGGAAAAAAAACAGCAATACGGGCTGGGCCTCCGGTTAGTAGGTTAGTCCCAAAAATGATATAAATGTGTAAAATAAATCCCATACACATCAAAAAGGGGTAATATAATAGCATGGAACAATCAAAAATTATAGATACGTTGGAGACGTATCAGCAAGTAACATACTGATGGACAAAGGGATAACGTATGTTGTCATAACGGTTCGACCGATAAGGATCTTAGTAGAATATGTGGGGCCAATACGAGCATCCAGGTTCCACTATTGTTTATTGACCTGAGAGGCATCTCGGTAATGTATACATAGTTCTCGAACCCATAGGGTCCGCACGCTTAATGTTCGATGACGATATTGTATTATATGAGTTAGCTGATTTGGTGACCAAATGTTGTTAGGAGTCCTAGATGAGATCACGGACATGGCGAGGAGTCTCGAAATGGTCAAGAGGTAAAGATTGATATATAGGACGATAGTATTCGGACACCGGAAGTGTTCCGGAGGGTATCGGGTATGTATCGTGGGTCACCGGAAGGGGTTCCGGGCACCCCCGGCAAAAGATATGGGCCTATTGGGCCAAGAGGGGAAACACACCAGCCACCAGGGGCTGGTGCACCCCTCATATGGTGTAACACCCCAAAAATTTAACCAGGTTTTAGTTATTAAAATTTTGCCAAGAGTTTAAAATTTTTGCCTGCAAGAATATCCCTGTTGATTTCAAAACTTTTCTTTTAATATTAAGGAGTTTTTCCCAAGTGGATCCTTCCAAAACATATTGGACTTATTTTCCCTCTCATTTAAAAACATCTCTCAATCAGGAGATTTTTTTATAAAATTATTTCACCCTGAACTTTATTCATTAAAATGAGTTGTTTTAAAATTTGGAGCTCTTTTTGAACTACAACCTTTTGATATATTTAACTAAAAATTTCACCAAAATTTGGAGATATCATGTGATGTCTCTAAATCACTTTTGTGCAATAATATATTTCATTCATTGGATATTTTGAGTTCTACACCAAGTTTTCAAATCTGGTCCAGTGGGCAATTTTACACTGCAACCTATTTAAATATTTCTTTAAAACTTCTACCAAAATTAGGGGAGGTCAGTAGGAGCATATTATTCCACTTTGTGCAAAAACCTAGTGCTGTTCTTTGAAAATTTTGAGTGAATCAACCTCATTTTCATTCTGGTCCAGCCCTGTGATTTCTACTGCAACCCTATTTATTTTTGCTCCAATGATCTTGTGTTTTCTCCTACTGGTAGACAGCCCTACCAAACCCCTAAATCCAGGAGCATGCAACCCTTGGATTAATTTTGGTTCATGAAATAATGTCATTTATTTCCTGTCCAGAAATGTAGTTTTGCAAAACTTGCACTAACAAGTTTCTTCTTTTAGCAAACTAACCTCACCACCCTCTTGTACATCTAAAGAGACCCCAACCTGGAAGTTTTGGCTACCCCAAGAGATGCCTAGGTGCATGTGGCATTCTATCGAGCACCCTGTAGGCATGACCAGTTTTGACATGAGTTTTGGCATTGCACTGTGAGCTTGCACCTCTGATCAAACTAGCATGTCCACTAGACTCCCCGTTACTCCTAACCTAGATCTGCTAAATGCCAGCCTCACCCAAGCTCTGTAGCATGCTCTGGCATTACGTCGAGCACATCCCGTGCACGCCCAGGGCGCGAGCAGAGCGTGCGTTTGGCACGCACGTGCGCCGAGCCGACACGCTGGCCCCCTGGCTTTGGCCCACACGGCAGCACCTCGCCACGCACTCCCCGCCTCGCAGCATCGCGCCAAGCCACCCTGGCACACTACAGCGCCGCCGCGAGGGCATTTTTGGCGGCACACCGGCGTCCACAGCGCGCCTCTGCCACGGTTGGCGCCGCCAAAGCCACCTCCGCTCGCCAGCTCGCCCTTGGAGCAGTGCCCACTCGTCCGCTGGCTCCTGCCGTCATCCCCAGCCACGCCACGTTGCCCTGCAAGCTACAGAGAGGCGGTTCGCCGGAGAGCTTATCCGGCCGCCGCGGAACCGACCTCGACGAGCTATAAAAGGAGGCCCCCGAGCTTCCTCGAGCACACAGGCAACCTTAGAATGCTCCCCTAGTTCTCCTATGGCAGCCAATCGACCCGGGGAGGTCTTCTTCCCCACCTCCGGCAACTGCGGCCGCCACCACTGCCCTGGCCAATTCGGCACCACCAGGGCCTCCCCCTCTCCGTTCTCTCCACCAAGAGCTTCCTCATCCTCCCGTGAACCTTTCCCTCTACTCGATTTCGATCGGGGCTCACTGCGGGAGAATTTTCACTCCGCCCCCGAAGCCTCCTCCGCCGCGAAGCTCACTGCCGGCAGCTCCCTCCGTCCCCACCGGCCTGGCAACCACCGGGAGGACCGCACTGGAGTGGCGCATCCATCCCCGCCCTTGGGGCCCCGCGAAGAGCTGCCAGTCGCCGGTGACGATTGCCTGAGCTCCGCCTCCGCTCGGGACAGGGGAAGGAGGGGGAAAGAGAGACTAGTCAAACCAGACTAGTGGGACTCTCTGGACCCACTGTCAGCGACCCCGTGCCTGTCCACGTGGGATTAAGTGAAGGCGTAATCCCCCCAGTACGTTTCCCCCGCTCCGAAAGCCTATTCCCCTCCGAAACGTTTTCTTTTCCGTTTTATTTAAATAACAGATTTTGACCAGAACTTTGACTGGCTATAACTTTTTAAATACAACTCCAAATGAAATGATTCTTTTTCCTACCTCTCTCAAATTTCACCTAGTTTATTTTAAGATCTATTTGAAAAAATTTCAGAACAACTTTTGGTGCTGTTTTTATTTTGTGTGTTAATTCTTTTATGTTGCTAAAATAGGATTTTTGAAGAGAGGAGAAAAGTTTCAAGTTTTGGAGTGCACCCTGCCTTTCCACACATTGAAGGCAAGCATTCTGAATCCCGGCATAATATTTTTGGTGTGATCGTTGATACATTTATAACACCACCGCATTTCGAAGGACTTGTTATTTCATGTAGTATGATCATATGCATGAGTGCATATTAGTGATTTCCATGCTGTTGGAAATGAACACACTTGTGATGATAATCACCCTCATGTGCCTTGCATGCCTACCGGAAGGAACCCGGGAAAACCTCTGCCTTGGGTAGGCATGAGTTTGTCGCCGGTCTCCGTCGGGACGGTTATGTCTGGTATGGCATGGTAAGGTGATATGAGCGGTGACTCTGTTGGACGAAATATATTCGTTATACTAACCATGCAGGGAATACTTAAACCTCCTGAGTCGACCGTAGATCGAGTCTTGTTCCAGTAACCCCCATACTTGTTTCGTACTACCACTCGTCTCTACAGCAAGTAGAGTACGGTTCAGTAAGTTGTCAACCTCTTTCTAGCACACACCGTACAGAGAGGCCATGGTGGAAGATACCGGTTGTAGCTGGTAGGCAGGCCACCTGGTCCGGGGGCATGGGTGTTTCCGGTTGGGACCAAGAGGGGAGGCCACCCCTTAGAGCGCGCGATATAAATTTGATCCCATGCTATGCGAGGTTGTAGCCTGCCCACTTAAAGTTTGCTTGACAGATGTCATGGGTGATTCCAGACACGTGTGAGTTAAGCTGGTGTGTGCAAGTTAGGTGTGTTTTCAACAAAAAGACCGTAGACGGAATTAGTCCCGATGGACTAAAGAAATCCGTTACTCGTGGGTAAAGAGTACACCCTCTGCAGAGAATAAACCTATTCGAATATCCGTGTCCATGGTTAAGGATTACAGTCTGGGATGGGTCAGGTGTCGGTCTTCGTGTCGGTCTTCGGAGGTGAAACTGTTAACGAGAACTGGAACTACTACCTGTGACTTGTGATAATTATGATTATTATTATTGTTGGCTAACCCGTGATATTATTGTTGTTATCGAGTATCTCTGGGATGGTTCTACCTCCGGGATATTCACTATGATTGTTTATTTTAAAGCCCTTTGTGTGGTGTCGCTCAGACGCCCGACTGTGGCATTTCTTTTAAAACCCTTTATGTGGTGTCGCTCAGACGCCCGACTGTGGCATTTCTTTTAAAGCCCTTTATGTGCTGTCGCTCAGACGCTCGACTGTGGCATTTCTTTTAAAGCCCTTTATGTGGTGTCGCTCAGACGCCCGACTGTGGCATTTCTTTTAAAGCCCTTCATGTGGTGTCGCTCAGACGCCCGACTGTGGCATTTCTTTTAAAGCCCTTTATGTGGTGTCGCTCAGACGCCCGACTGTGGCATTTCTTTTAAAGCCCTTTATGTGGTGTCGCTCAGACGCCCGACTCTGGCATTTCTTCTAAAGCCCTTTATGTGGTGTCGCTCAGACGCCCGACTGTGGCATTTCTGTTAAAGCCCTTTATGTGGTGTCGCTCAGACGCCCGACTGTGGCATTTCTTTTAAAGCCCTTTATGTGGTGTCGCTAAGACGCCCGACGGTGGCATTGCTTGTTATTTATTTCATAAATTTTAATACTACTATGTTATTGCATTTTTATAAATAATCGCCTACACACATCAGTATTTTATTTACTATTTTTGACTGACGTCATGAGCATAAAATATTTTCACACATCATTGTTATATTATATCTGTGTTCATAATGTTTGCGAGTACATTCAAAGTACTCACTGGCTTGTCCCTGGCTATTGTCTTGGCCAGATTTTCTTGCACGAAGAGGAGCGACGCGATGACAGCCCCGGAACCTAAGTAATGGAGATAGCAGCCTCGCGAAGATAGGAGTTAACCTGGTCAGCTGTTCCCGTGGGAAATGGAGTTCCATAGACACTGATGTTTCACAACCCGCTTCCGCCATCAACCACTAGAAACCATTTGTTGTACTCATAGGCCAGAATGGTCTTGTACTACATATGTTGTATTCTGCTTGGAATTTCTGTATCAAGTTGGAGCCTCATCAGCTAACAGTAATCCTGGGGCTGATGAGCACGACGGTCTTTTCTGGAAATTTATTACCCGGAAAACCGGTCGTGACATATGGGCCGAACCAGGAGGAGAAGGAAAGATGGGAAGGGAAAAGGAAGGGGGATTCGGCCTCCCCCTTCCTTCCCTCCTCCCTCCTCTTTCCTTCCTCTCCGGCAAATAAGGAAAGGGGGGCGAATTGGGGAGAGACCCCAAGTAGGATTCAGCCTACTTGGGGCGCCCCCTGGCTGCCTCTCCTTTCCACCCACCTATATATACATGGGGGGCGCCTAGAACACACAACATCAATTGTAAGCCGTGTGCGGCGCCCCCCCCCCCCCCCCCCCCTCCACAATTTACACCCCCGGTCATATTCTCGTGGTTCTTAGGCGAAGCCCTGCGCAGATCAATTCACCATCACCGTCACCACGCCGTCGTGCTGGCGGAACTCATCTACTACCTCGACACCATGCTGGATCAAGAAGGCGAGGGGCATCACCGAGCTGAACGTGTGCAGAACTGCGAGGTGTCGTAGGTTCAGTACTTGATCGGCCGGAGCTAGAAGAAGTTCGACTACATCAATCGCGTTGTCAAACGCTTCCACTTACGGTCTACGAGGGTACGTAGACACACTCTCTCCCCCTCGTTGGTATGAATCTCCTAGGTAGATCTTGCGTGAGCGTAGGAAATATTTTGTAATTGCATGCTACGTTCCCCAACACCCGCACCATCGAGCCGCCACCCTGCAGCCAACTACTGCACCGCCATGCCTAAGGCACCCGAGGCCCGCGGGAACCACCCCGTCAAACCAGACCGCCGCTAGGAGGAGCCCGACGCCCCCGCGCCGCGCCTAAGGCACCCAAGGCCAGATGGCCGAAAAACGCCACAGAGGTATTTTCTGTGACAAAAACGGGTTATGCGTGACACAAGTGAAACGTCGCAAAAAGCAAATTTTGTAGTGATTACATTTGCAGATATGAAATCTGCATCCCAATCCCCATTACACACGCCTAATCCTCATCATGTGTCCACTGTGTCCAAATCAAAATTAGGAACTAATCTCCGCCGCCAAGAAGGTGCCGTGGGCACATGAGAGAGCATGGCAGAGGGGCTTACATGAGAGCGCAGGCAGGGGAAGCCGACGAGGAGCTGCTTCTCCCAGCCAAACAATGATGGCTAGGGTTCGGCGCTGGTGGTGCCATGACTTGCTTGCGTGAGGAAGGGAACCATATGAAGGAAGGAAGGAGAAGGGGAGGGCAGCAAATCGAAGGTGGGCGAGAGAGTACCTACTACCGGAGCAGACGGAGGAAGCTCCATGGTCTGGGTTGCCCTTGACGACCGCACGGATGAGCAAAGCAGAAGCAGACAGGAAAGCAGGATTGCCGTCCTCACGCACGTCCGCATAGTCGGAGGTCCTATCCCAGCCTCCGTCGAGGCCCTGGCCTGCCGCGATGAATCTGGGTCGCTGCCTGACCTGCTCGCTCGCACGATATCCCTCTTCTCTTCTCTTCTCTCCTCTTCTCTTATCTTGTGATGAGGGGAGGGGAGGGTGAGGAGGAGGGGGTGGGGGCGGCGGCATTGAGGGCGAAGGCGGAGGCCATGGTCGGCGGTGGATTTTGGTTCGGTAAGGTTCCTCTCCTCGCCGAACAAATGAAGTTTTGCTGCTTCAAAAATATCAAAAGAGAAAAAAGTTTTGTTGCTTGCTTGCGATTGGTCCGTCATCGCCTCCCCCGGATAGATCCCCATCTCTGACTGAGCCCAGCCGTCTGCGCCAATCCAACGGCTGGCAAGATGTATTATTTCAGCCTCCATGACTGGACTACATGGATACGATGACGAGCCAACCGGGTCGATGGATCTAGGTGGTGTTTGGTTCTCTAGTCGTAGGACTTTTTCTAGTCCCTAGGACTTTTTAAAAAAGACTCTCAAGGAGGTGCTTCTAAGGACTTTTATTAAAAAGTCCCAAAAAAGCCTCCCCTGTTTGGTTTGCTAGGGACTTTTTTTAGTCCCAATACAAAAAAGTCCCTGGAACCAAACACCCCCTAGCATTGGTGGGTGCGTAACTAATAGAATTAAATCAATTAATTAATACGTCTACACATGCACGGCACGCATTGGTGGGTGCGTGAGAGGGCAATGGGACGGGCGGATAGTGCTTCCTTTAGATAGATTTTGATTTGATTTGGATACTACTAGATTAAAACAAACCATGATTAAAACTAACATTAATATAAGCATTGATAGCACATATTAATATCTCACGAAATAATCGTGTCAACATTGACATACTTTTGCTATAAATACTCACACAACCATCAGTTTCATTTTAGAAAAAACAACACATATTACCTCTTCGATATGGCATCGTACATGAAGAAGGTTGCTGAAGGACCACTAGGAACCGGCAAGGCTTTCATATGCCTGTCGCTGTTGATGCTGCTCGTGATGTCATCTGGTAGGAAGACCATAATCCCACACATCTCCCGATCAGATTGATCCGAATTAGTTAAGTTGATGGTTAATTTGTATTGTCTGTGGATGCAGAAAAAATGAAGTCGCATGGCTGCATAAAGCGGAAGAGCGGGAAGTGGCTCAACGACACTTGCTTCATACCAGGCACCTGCAACGCGCCCTGCAGGGACGAAGGCTTCGACAGCGGCCATTGCAAGAACACCTGGACATGCATCTGCTACAAGAACTGCACCGGTTTATCCCTCTACCCACCGCATGCATGAACGATCGGCATGTACTCCGACTAAAATAAATTAACAAGTTCTAATCATGGCATAAACATCTATTCCCTCTGCCCCACAATATAAGACGTTCAAGTTCGGTTGACATGCACTCCCACTAAAACAAACTAATAAGTTATATTCATGGTATAAATATCTACTCCCCCTGTCCTACAATATAAGAAGTTCAAGTTTGCGAAAATCTCTTATATTGAGGGATGGAGGGAGTAATACTATGCTCCTTAATTTTAGAGCCCCCATTCAATTGAGGTGTTATATTTAAATTTCGTTTTACGATTTTGACCGGATCAACGATTTCTCAAGGAGCTCTCTCGGTAATCAATTTTGAATTTGATTCATGAATTTGGTTGGGTCGACAATTTCTCAAATTAATCGGCCAGAACCAGCCTAAGAAACATATCAGTCCCATGCATCCTCTCATCACCTAGAACAAAAAGTGTCCACAAGTGACACTGTAGCACCAATCATATCTCTATCTATATCTATATCTACACCTAATCTATCTATATCTATGTCTATCTTTACCTAATAATAAAGCAGCTATTGCTTCTGTGCGATCACCGTCGCGCACTTTTTACAGAAAAGCCCTTGTGGTTTTTGGTAATTGAACCACAGTCTCTTCTATAGTCGATCTGAGAAAACGTTTCGTTTTTACAAAAAAAACTTGCACTATCCAGAAAAAAGTGTCTTCCTCTCCTCTTATCCATGGCGCCTATTTTGTCATGCGCTGGCGGCCGCCGTGCCTCGCACGGGAGAATGGTGAACGCCTCATCGGGGCATGTCCTCGCATGAGGGCCGGCGCCCTTGCCGGTGGCGGAGATGGCTTCTGTCGCGCGGCAAGGTGGATAGGGTCAACGCGATGAATCGAGCGGTTGGGGAGGCGCAGCTTCTCGATGCAGAACGGCGGGGGCGCTGGATCGGCGGCGGCGGCTGGAGCTTGCAGAATGGCAACGGCGGCAGATGGAGCTTGCAGAACGGCAGTGGCGACGGATGGAAGCGGCTGACGGATGAGAGTGGTGGTTGGAGTGGCGAACAGGGGTGGAGAGCGGGATTGAGTGTCGCTGGTCGCTGCCTCTATGCGCTTGTGCGTTTTTTTGTTGAGAAAAAGTGTGCATGTGCGTGTGACGCGCTGGGAGAAGATGGGGATCGGAGGCTGAGGGGATCGGCTAGGGTTAGAGTAGTGGGGGCGAATGGGCTTTAGGGGTTAGGTGGGCCGGCCTACTAAGTTGCTCCTTTTTTAGTGCAGGCTGGAAAAAAAGCTATATGAGTGCTCTATTAGGGTTTCGCCAAGGCCCAAGTGGAGTAGGAAAAGGGGAAGGGAGAAGGAGAAGGAAGGAAGGGGGCGCCACCCCCCCCCCCCCCTCCCTAGTCAAATTCGGACCAGTCCATGAGGAGGGGTGTGGCCACCCTTGAGGCCTTTTCTCTCGTTTCCCGTATGGCCCATTAAGGCCCAATACGAATTCTCGTAACTCTCCGGTACTCCAAAAAATACCCGAATCACTCGGAACCTTTCCGATGTCCGAATATAGCCTTCCAATATATCGATCTTTACGGCTCGATCATTTCGAGACTCCTCGTCATGTCCCCGATCTCATCCGGGACTCCGGACAAACTTCGGTCGTCAAATCACATAACTCATAATATAAATCTTCACCAAACGTTAAGCGTGCGGACCCTACGGGTTCGAGAACTATGTAGACATGATCGAGACATGTCTCCGGTCAATAACCAATAGCGGAACCTAGATGCTCATATTGGCTCCTACATATTCTACGAAGATCTTTATCGGTCAAACCGCATAACAACATATGTTGTTCCCTTTGTCATCAGTATGTTACTTGCCCGAGATTCAATCGTCGGTATCTCAATACCTACCTAAATCTCGTTATCGGCAAGTCTCTTTACTCGTTCCGTAATGCATCATCCCGCAACTAACTCATTAGTCACATTTCTTGCAGGGCATATAGTGATGTGTGAGGGAGTCCGGGATTAAGGGATCCTCGGACAACCGGACTATATACTTTGGCTGGATTGTTGGACTATAAAGATCCAAGATTGAAGACTTTGTCCCGTGTCCGGATGGGACTCTCCTTTGCGTGGAAGGCAAGCTTGGCAATTCATATATGTAGATCTCCTTCTCTATAACCGACTCTGTGTAACCCTAGCCTCCTCCGGTGTCTATAGAAACTGGAGGGTTTAGTCCGTAGGACATGGACAATCATAATCATAGGCTAGCTCCTAGGGTTTAGCCTCTACGATCTCGTGGTAGATCAACTCTTGTAATACTCATATCATCAAGATCAATCAAGCAGGAAGTAGGGTATTACCTCCATCGAGAGGGCCCGAACCTGGGTAAACATCGTGTCCCCCGCCTCCTGTTACCATTAGCCTTAGATGCACAGTTCGGGACCCCCTGCCCGAGATCCGCCGGTTTTGACACCGACATTGGTGCTTTCACTGAGAGTTCCATTGTGTCGTCCCGATAAGGCTTGATGGCTCGCCTTGTTGTCAAGGACAACATCACCTCTGGAGAAACCCTGCCTGTAGGCCAGACTCTCCGGCTGGGCCGCTTCGTCATGGCCGCCTGTTCAGCCACCACGCAGACGATGACTTCTCAGGTCATCAAGAACAGCCTCCACGTCAGCCCGGAATTCATCGAGCAGATGGATCCAATGGAGCTCTCCTCCCTGAACGAGCTCTTGGATCGCATCGCCGCCCTGGGAGTCGCTATGGACTATGATCGGATCGGGCTTAAACCCGACCAAAGGGAGATTAACTCTCTATCAGTCACCCATCAAATAGAGGTGGTGGAGGAAAAAAACAGCGATTCTTCCTCTATCCTGAGGACGAACTATGTCCGGATTCCCAAGCTCTCCGAGCCGGACACCCGTCTACAGGAGGACATGGCCCAGGTTCCGAACTTAGAATCGGGCAATGGGCCACAAATATTGGGCAACATCCCGGAGTTCGAGCTGCCAAGCTCGGGAGCTCCTCTGCCCCTGGGTCTCAGATCGGGTCAGGATTTGGACTTAAAGCTACACACCCACCCAGACACAAGTGATCTTTCCCACTTTAGACAAGAGCCCCAAGAGACAGTACATCACTTCTGGGCCAGATTCCTCCTTGTAATGAGCAAGGTCAAGGACTGTTGCAAGGAAGACGCGGTCTCATTCTTTTGCAAAAATTGCACAGACATGGGAATTCTCAACGCCATAAGTCACAGTGACATAGCACACTTTGTCCACTTGGCGGCCATAGTACAGAAGTACTGTGCGATGGAAAGCGCCTGGAAAACCCAAATAAAATTCTGGGATCCTCCGGCTCTAACTAAACCCCTCGTCCGAACTAAAAGGGTGCGCTCTCGCAAGTCACCCAATCCAATCACAAAGAAGCCAAAGCCCTCCACAGGGCGTGGAACTGTACTGGAGGGATGGCTCAACAGGCCATGCAAAATTCACAGCACACCGGGCATCATACCAACACACAGCCTTAGAGCATGTTGGATACTCCGGCAGGTGGCCAAGACCGGCGAGGACCTCCTCATCAACAATACCGTAGAGCACCATCCCACGGAGAATAACAATACAGTAGTGACAGTCTTCGAGACTTTCGCCTCAAACAATAGGCGTAAGCGAGCACTTCGCAGCCTCGCCAAAGTCTGCCACGTCGCAGCAATAAATCCGTGGAACGATACGGCCATAACCTTCAATACCAGTGACAAACCTCAATTCCGAACAGTCCGAGCACCGGCCGCTTTGTTCCTTAATCCAATTGTGGACGGTTTCCGGCTTACTAAAGTGCTCATGGACGGCGGCAGCGGATTAAACCTCATCTATGAGGAAACTCTTAACAAAATGGAAATAGATAAGAGCCGCATTGAGCAAAGCAGCACGACCTTAAGAGGAATCATCCCTAGTCGGGAGGCACGATGCGCGGGAAAAATTACACTGGATGTGGTATTCGGCACACCGGAGAATTATAGGTCTGAAGAAATCACATCCAAGTGGCCCCGTTTAGCAGTGGATACCACGCCCTTTTAGGGCGGGATGCATTCACGAGCTTCCAAGCTATACCCCATTACGGGTACATGAAGCTCAAGATGCCTGGGCCCAATGGAATCATCACTCTAGCCAGTGATCCGGACATAGCACTCCGCGCCGAAAATAAAACCGCCGCACTAGCCCTGGAGGCATTATCCGAAGCCCTCGCGGCCGAAGAGTTAACTGTGGTGCGCTCCATAGTGGACAGGGACGATGTGATACTCGACAAACGAACCAAGTCCACCTCTTTTAAACCAGCAGACGAAATAGTCAAATTCCAGGTCCACCCAATGGACCCTACAAAAACAGCATCAATTGGGGCACAGCTAAATCCCACAATAGACGCTGCACTACGAGAGTTCTTGCGCGAGAATTGGGACATCTTCGCCTGGCATCCTTCAGACATGCCAGGTATCCCACGCAGGTTGGCCGAGCATAGCCCAAACATACTAAAGGGATACAAGCCGGTCAAGCAGACTCTTCGGTGCTTTTGAGAACCCAAGCGGCAAGCCATGGGAGAAGAGCTAGCCAAACTAGTCGAGGCCGGATTCATCAGAGAAATAAAACATCCGGACTGGCTAGCAAACCTGGTGATGGTACCAAAGAAGGACAAATCCTGGCGCCTATGCGTCGATTTCAAGGACCTCAATAAGGCTTGCCCCAGGGATCCCTTCCCCCTCCCCCCTCCGCCCATCGATCAAATCATCGACGCTACCGCAGGACACGACTCATTGTGTTTCCTCGGCGCATACTCCGTGAAAGTGCAACTATCCCTAGGTGGTTTTGGTAATTCCTAACAACATATAGCTCATTGAGCTAATGCTATTTCAAGATGAATATTTCAGGAAAGCTCAATGATTTGCATGGCATGGATGAGAAAAGTGGACCCCTCAAAATGCTAAGGACAAAAGGATTGGCTCAAGACCAAAGCTCAAGACTCTACATTTTATATTTTAGTGATCCAAGATCACATTGAGTCTATAGGAAAAGCCAATACTGTCAAGGAGGGATGAGGTGTTGCTTAATGGCTTGCTTGCTCAAAGTGCTTAGTGATATGCTCCAAAGCCCTCAACTACTTTATCACATCCACATATGACCTAAACCTAAAGTCAAACTCGGCCCTACCGATTCTTTCTATCCGGCGCCACCGAGTTCAGATGTCATAGCCACTGCCACAAACCCTAGGCAAATCGGTCTCACTGATAGGGATCTCGGTCTCACCGAGATGGGATTGTAATCTCTCTGTTTCCCTTCGTAACGTTTCGGTACCACCGAGATGAGCGATCGGTCCCACCGAGATTGCAATGTAAACTCTTTGTTTCCTTTTTGTAACATTTTGGTCTCACCGAAATGAGCGAACCGGTCCCACCGAGTTTACCTAACCAACTTTCTGGTTAGCTTATTACCAAAATCGGTACCACCGAGTTTGTGTAATCGGTCTCACCAAGATTACGTTATGCTCTAACCCTAACCATATCGGTCCTACCAAGTTGCATGTCGGTCCCACCGAAAATCCTAACGGTCACTAGATTTGCTGAATCGGTCTGACCGAGTTTCTCAATTCGGTCCCACCGAGATTGGCAAGTTGTGTGTAACGGTTAGATTTTGTGTGGAGGCTATATATACCCATCCACCTCCTCTTCATTTGTGGAGAGAGCCATCAGAACGAACCTACACTTCCAACTTACATTTTCTGAGAGAGAACCACCTACTCATGTGTTGAGACCAAGATATTCCATTCCTACCATATGAATCTTGATCTGTAGCCTTCCCCAAGTTGCTTTCCACTCAAATCTTCTTTCCACCAAATCCAAATCCTGTGAGAGAGAGTTGAGTGTTGGGGAGACTATCATTTGAAGCACAAGAGCAAGGAGTTCATCATGAACACACCATTTGTTACTTCTTGGAGAGTGGTGTCTCCTAGATTGGCTAGGTGTCACTTGGGAGCCTCCGACAAGATTGTGGAGTTGAACCAAGGAGTTTGTAAGGGCAAGGATATCGCCTACTTCGTGAAGATCTACCGCTAGTGAGGCAAGTCCTTCATGGGCGACGGCAATGGTCGGATAGACAAGGTTGCTTCTTAGTGGACCCTTCATGGGTGGAGCCCTCCGTGGACTCGCGCAGCCGTTACCCTTCGTGGGTTGAAGTCTCCATCAACGTGGATGTATGATAGCACCACCTATCGGAACCACGACAAAAACATCTGTGTCTCCAATTGCGTTTGAATTCTCCAAACCCTTCCCTTTACATTCTTGAAAGTTGCATGCTTTACTTTCCGCTGCTCATATACTCTTTGCATGCTTGCTTGAATTGTGTTAAGATTGCTTGACTTGTGCTAAGTTAGCTAAAATCTGCCAAAGACTAAAATTGGGAAAAGGATAAGTTTTTATTTGGTCAAGTAATCTAATCATCCCCCTCTAGACATACTTTCGATCCTACACTCCGGATACCATCAAATCAAGATGGCGGAGTCCGATCAAGCCGCAACGGCATTTATCACTCCATACGGCCCCTTCTGTTTTAACACCATGCCTTTCGGGCTAAAAAACGCCGGTGCAACCTATCAACGCATGATTCAGACATGCCTGGAAACATAGATCGGCATAATAGTGGAGGCATACATAGACGATGTGGTCATCAAAACCAGACACGTCGAAACTTTAATAGACGACTTGAGGCTTACGTTCGACAATCTCCGAACATATGACATCAAGCTCAACCCGGAAAAATGTGTTTTCGGCGTACCTGTCGGAAAGCTCTTGGGCTTTATCGTTTCCAATAGAGGAATCGAAGAAAACCCGACCAAAATCCGAGCTCTGTCATAGTTGGCTACCCCAACAGACCTCAAGCAAATCCAGAAATTAACTGGATGCATGGCCGCCTTAAGCCGCTCTATCTCCCAATTAGGAGAAAAGGCACTACCTCTTTATCGTCTTCTTCGACGCACCGAACACTTCGAGTGGACGGATGCGGCTACGGTCAGACTGGAGGAAATAAAAGCCCTCTTGGCCACCAATCCAATCCTAGCTGCGCCAAATGTCGGCGAACCTATGCTGTTATATATAGCTGCAACACACCAGGTTGTAAGCGCAATGCTCGTCGTCGAATGAGAGACAAATGGACATAAGTTCCCGCTTCAAAAGCCGGTATACTACGTATCCACTGTCCTCACTCCATGCAAGTCACGGTACCCACATTATCAAAAGATAGCATACGCGGTCTTCATGGCATCCCGAAAACTACGACACTACTTTCAAGAGTGTTCAATCACGGTGGCCTCCGAAGTACCACTCAATGACATAATAAATAACCGCGATGCCACGGTCCGGATTGCTAAATGGGCTATCGAGCTCCTCCCGTTCAACATAACATACAAACCACGGCGAGCCATTAAGTCGCAAGTACTGGCTGTGTCGCCAAATGCACAGAAGCCGAACTCCCTAAAGAGTACGATGCGTAATCCAATTGGATCATGCACTTTGATGGCACTAAGATGTTGGCTGGTCTAGGGGCAGGCGTCGTCCTGACACCCCCCACAGGAGATACAGTCCAATACTTACTCCAAATACTATACACATATTCCAACAATGCAGCCGAATATGAGGCCTTGTTGCATGGTCTTCGGATGGCAGTCTCCATGGGAATTCAACGCCTAGAAGTGCGTGGGGATTCAAATCTCGCAATATCTCAAATAAATGGAGATTTTGACGCCAAGGACCCAAAAATGGCGGCCTACCGCAATGCCGTCCTCAAAATGTCAGCTCGGTTCGATGGGCTCAAATTCCACCATGTGGTCCGAGAAAACAACCAAGCGGCGGATATTCTCGCCCGCATCGGCGCTAAACGCGACCCCGTCCCACCTAATATCTTTCTGGAAAGGCTGTTCAAGCCATCCGTGATGTGGGAAGGGGAGACCGGCAATACCAGTCCAGATACGCACACAACCCCGGATCGCGAACACTCTGACGTAATCGGAGGCTCCGCCACCGAAATAACACCTTCAGCCCACGCGATTATGGCTGTCATTGCCCCGTGGACAGAACCCTTTTTAGCCTACTTAAATAGGCAAGAACTCCCTAAGGACCAAAATGAGGCACGTTGCATTGTGTGGCGCTCTAAAGCCTACAAAGTCCACGAGGTAGAGATTTATAAGAAAAGCGTGACTGGAGTGCTCCAAAGGTGCATCTCCAAAGAGAAAGGGCGGCAGCTCTTGGCCGAAATTCATGCCGGACTAGGCGGCCACCATGCCGCAGCCCGGGCGCTCATAAGCAAGGCCTTCCGTACAGGTTTCTACTGGCCAACAGCCCGGGAAGACGCACAGGACCTTGTCCAACATTGCGTTGGTTGCCAGCTTTTTGCAAATCAAAGCCATATGCCACCTACCGCTCTCCAAACAATCCCCATAACTTGGCCCTTTGCGGTCTGGGGGCTCGATATGGTTGGACCCCTTAAAGGAGGAAGCCATAAGAAGAAATACTTGTTGGTCATGGTCGATAAATTCACCAAATGGATAGAAGCCAAACCAGTTAAAACGGTCGAGTCCGGACCAGCGATAGACTGCATATCTGGGGTCGTACACCGTTACGGTGTCCCCCACAACATCATCACCGATAATGTCTCAAACTTCTAAGCCGACGAGGTGAAAACCTGGTGCGGCAAAATGGGCATAAAACTTCATTATGCCTCCGTCTATCACCCCCAAACAAACGGTCAAGTCGAACGAGCGAATGGTCTTATTATGAGAGGCATTAAACCCAGACTAGTGCGATCCTTGAAGGAATCAGATACGCACTGGGTCGAGGAGCTCGACTCCGTACTATGGGGGCTGCGGACCACGCCAAATCGCACAACCGGATACACACCATTTTTATGGTGTACAGCGTAGAGGCAGTGCTACCCTACGATATCATCCATGACTCACCTAGAGTGCGCATGTATGAAGAGAGAGAAGCCGAGCTGGATCGGCAGGACAGCTTAGATGCCCTAGAGGAGGAGCGTGACGTCGCAAAGGCCCGTTCCGCATTCTATCAACAGCAAGCTCGAAGGTATCAAAGAAGAGAAGTATGGCCCAAAACTTATAACATTGGCGAGCTTGTTCTACGCCTACCAGAGAAGAAAAAGGACAAGCTCAAGCCCAAATGGGAGGGTCCCTTCATCATTGATAAAGTTCTCACTGGGGGAGCGTACCGTCTGCGTGATGCATCAGATAATTGACTCGAGCCGAACCCATGGAATGCGGCCAGACTCCGAAGAATCTACGCCTAGTGCCGAACTCTGTATTCGTCTCCTTACCTCCGCCTTTCTTTTTTAAGTTATATCCTCTCTCTTTTTATTTTTTATATAGCCTTAAAAGCTCCAAGTATGCTTCGACCGCACACTCCTGCCACGCTATGCGCGCTCAATATACCTGGGGGCTTCTTATACAGAAGCTTAATATAATTATCTTCTGGGCTTTATGCCCACCACATATGCGTCATTCCTCCATATGTACCTTTTTTCACCATTATATGCATCGATATGACTTAAGTTTTGGCCAAGCTGGGTTGCCTGGCTCTTGTGTTTATGCCCTACGTTCCTGTTAATTCGGCTAGGGCATAAGGGGAGCACCTCTGCGATTGCTACTGCCGGGTCAGCCGGATGTGTACCTCAGAGTGGGTGAAGCCGAAAGCTAGTGTTCTTAAGGGAATATTCGATCGGTGAACAAAAGATGTTTCTCACTTATTGCAATACATGCCCCCAGATGTTTATATCTTGTGTCGCTTTTCGCAGTTCAGACATGCACATTAATGCATGCTTAACCAGGGAAAGGAACCCTTAACGGAACTATTCTCCCTGGAAGATGTTTCTTACTATCCATGTAATATAACATAGCTAGTTGGGTACTTGTCTGGTCAAGCACTTATGACCCTACGCCTGGTTTCCACGCCTGCCCCGGGTTTTACATAACTGAGCGGGTATTCGGATACACTCCGGACTGTCGGGTCCGGAGGTTGAAGCGAAAAGGTCCGCCAAGACAAATGATTTCCAATCCGGCTAGGGACAAAACATGTACTTTGAAGAACAAAGTCACTTAGACTGACTAAATTCTTCTTCTATACCATCCAACAGGCTGTCTAGCCTACAATCCTGCTGGGAATACTTAGCGGCTAATGCTACCTGGTCATATACCAGACTTATAGGGATCTCTTTCCGATCTGGCCCTATAGGTCCGACCTCGGCCATGTGGTTCGGGTCAGCCTTGGTGTATCGCGTCTTCACCATGGCCCAAGCTTCCCTTGCACCTTGTCGGCAGGCCGATATCTTCCATAATCGGAAGCGCCGCCGCGCTCCCTTGAGAATCTCTACAAGCTCCCCCATGCCTCCTGGCAGGGAGGCGGATGGCCACAAGGCATGGGCAATGCCCTGCATCACCTGCCGAACTTGTTCGTGCAGTTGTGAGAGCTCCTGTAGAAGATCGCCTGCAGATCCGGGCATCTCCTCTTCGGGACGACCGATCAACATACCTACAGATATAGTTCTGTTAGCCCGCTTCTTCGCCGAACTTTATAGTGGTTCGTTAGAGCACTTACTAAAAATGCCGCGTCGAAGCCTCTTATTCTCCTTCACGGAGTCAGCAAGCTGGGTCCGAACATCCTTTAATTCGACGTCCAGTCGGGTGTTCGCGTCCTGGAGATTGTTTTTCTCCCGTATAACCTTTGCAAGCACACGCTCGCCAGCCTTCAGCTATCGTTGAGCATGTTGCTCATCCTCTGGTACGATCTCCGAATTGCCTCCGGGATTGTCTGCAGAATCTATTGTTAGATTTGCATTCATGTCGAATACTAACTGGTACATGCCATTACATTCTTTTCGACCAAAACAGGTATTACCAGATGGGGCCTTCGTGGACTCCTCCATTCCGGCAACTGCTGCCCGCAGCTGGGCTTTGCACTCCTCCAGCTCTTTAGACAGCTGGGTATTCTTCTCTATCAGAACCTATGCATACGAGGATCCTTAAATCAGTTGTGCCAACTGTTTCAAGTTTCAGGGGCTACTGATATACATACTTATCAAATTTTCTTACCCGTATATCCTTTACGTACTGGTCCGTGGCTCTGGCAAGGCCATCTTGAGCAGCCCGGATGTACGCGTCCCCTGAGTTGAAGGCATTGAACGCCTCTTCAGAGAAATTAGGGTCGCGTAGTGTGGCCCGTCGGCGCCTATGATTCATGGCGCTCTCCACTTCAGAGTTTCTAGCAGAGAATCTATCCACATCCTCTGTAGGAGGATCGTCCGGTGTTTTCCCCGCGTTGACCTCCGCCCTTGAGTCTGGCCTCGGATTCCGACTGGTGGAGGCGTGGCCGGCAGGCTCTCCGAATATATTCCGGCGAGCACTTTTTCTGCCAGGAAACAATGGACATTGTTATATTTTAACGAGGATAATTACGTGGCAGGTTTTTAATCATACATTTGCAACGGCGTCTCGGTCCTGACCGCCTTCCTTTTAAGCCTACCCGGCTTCGGTGCCCCTTGTTGACGAGTCACTACGGGTTCGGCGTGACGTCCCGATGGCCTTCCCTGTAAAACGCAATACATGTGCGGTGGGTAAGGCGAAAAGAGGGAATCCTTCTTGGAAGTTCGGACTCCAGTTTTACTTACATGTGATACAGGGAGTAGGCCAGGATAATCAGCTATGATGGCCACCAACACACCATCGCAACTTAACTGATAAAATGTCCTGTCGATGAGCTCCACAAATATGTCCGGATCTTCTTTGAGTCTGGGGTGGAGGGCCCGGTCGGGGTCCTCTGGCTATGGAGACGGGCAGTGAACCTCCCTCATAGCTTTTCGCAGTTCCTGCTATGAATTGACAAGGTAAACATTTGTGCTAAAAAATGCGGGAAAGACTGGAATAAAAGATAGCAGCTCACCCAGCTTGGGGGGTTGTACATGCAGAATCCATCCCGTGGCTTGATACGGATGAACTCCTCTTCTTCTCCTTTGTACAAATCGGACAGTATCTTCGCCAGAGCGGCGGCGGAGTCTAGCTCTTTACGGCCGCAGCGGGTGGCATCGTCTTCTCCATTGAAGTGCCACATGGGTTTCCCCCGATATTGAAGTGGCTACACTCCCCGCATTATACATATTGACATAACCTCAATTATTGCCAGTCCTGATTTGGCCAGCGTCTTTATCCTGTCCATCAGGAAAAGGATCTCTCTATTATCTTCCTCCTGGGGGCTCTGGGGGCGCCAGCTATGGCGTTTCTTCAACGGGGCATTTACAAACTCAGGAAGGCCCTTCCGAATAGGGTCCAGAAGAGGGACGTCATCCATGTAAAACCACTCCGAAGGCCAGCCTTCGGATGTCTTCTTCGGGGTACCGGACAGGTATCCGGTCCCGGCGATGCGCCATATTTCGGCTCCGCCCACTTGATATACCGACCCCTCCTGAGTGCGGGGTACGAGGCAGAATAACCTCTTCCATAACTCGAAATGAGCTTCGCAACCCAGAAATAGCTCACAGAAGGCGATGTAGCCTGCGATATGCAGTATGGAGGCTGGGGTAAAGCTATGCAGCTGGAGCCGTAGAACTCCAGGAGCCTGCGGAGGAAAGATGGATTGGAAATCCGAGTCCCTTCAGCAAATAGGGGACAAAGCATACCCGCTCCCCCTTGGATGGGTTTGGAGAACTCTCCGCTTGCTCCCCGCCATTATAAGTGGCTAGTCCAGCTCGGACGGGGACCATGTACGCAGGCGGGAGAAACCCCTGGGTCTGCAACTCTACTAGTCGGCTATGGGGGACAGAAGATTTCTCCCAATCGCCTGGCCTAGTGCTACGGGAGCGAGAGGAGGAGCTGCGACGGCCGGCCATGATGGGATGGTGATGTCTACTACACAACCTTCTTCTTGTAGATGTTGTTGGGCCTGCAAGTGCACAGTTTTGTAGGACAGTAGCAAATTTCCCTCAAGTGGATGACCTAAGGTTTATCAATCTGTGGGAGGCGTAGGATGAAGATGGTCTCTCTCAAGCAACCCTGCAACCAAATAACAAAGAGTCTCTTGTGTCCCCAACACACCCAATACAATGGTAAATTGTATAGGTGCACTAGTTCGGCGAAGAGATGGTGATACAAGTGCAATATGGATGGTAGATAAAGGTTTTTGTAATCTGGAATTATAGAAAACAGCAAGGTAACTAATGATAAAAGTGAGCGTAAACGGTATTGCAATGGTAGGAAACAAGGCATAGGGTTCATACTTTCACTAGTGCAAGTTCACTCAACAATAATAAAATAGATAGATCATATAACAATCCCTCAACATGCAACAAAGAGTCACTCCAAAGCCACTAATAGCGGAGAACAAACGAAGAGATTATGGCAGGGTACGAAACCACCTCAAAGTTATTCTTTCGGATCAATCTATTCAAGAGTTCATACTAGAATAACACCTTAGGACACAAATCAACCAAAACCCTAATATCACCTAGATACTCCATTGTCACCTCAAGTATCCGTGGGCATGATTATACGATATGCATCACACAATCTCAGATTCATCTATTCAACCAACACAAAGTACTGCAAAGAGTGCCCCAAAGTTTCTACCGGAGAGTCAAGACGAAAACGTGTGCCAACCCCTATGCATAGGTTCATGGGCGGAACCCGCAAATTGATCACCAAAACATACATCAAGTGGCACGTGATATCCCATTGTCACCACAGATAAACATGGCAAGACATATATCAAGTGTTCTAAAATCATTAAAGACTCAATCCGATAAGATAACTTCAAGAGGAAAACTCAATTCATCACAAGAGAGTAGAGGGGGAGAAACATCATAAGATCCAACTATAATAGCAAAGCTCGCGATACATCACGATCGTGAAATAGAGAGAACACGAGAGAGAGAGAGAGAGAGAGAGAGAGAGAGAGATCAAACACATAGCTACTGGTACATACCCTCAGCCCCGAGGGTGAACTACTCCCTCCTTGTCATGGAGAGCGCTGGGATGATGAAGATGGCCACCGGTGAGGGATCCCCCCCTCCGGCAGGGTGCCGGGACGGGCTCCCGAGAGGTTTTTGGTGGCTACAGAGGCTTGCGGCGGCGGAACTCCCGATCTATCTTCGTCTTCGATGGTTTTAAGGTATATGGGAATATATAGGCGAACGAAGTCGGTCGGGGGAGGCTCGAGGGGCCCACGAGACAGGGGGCGCGCTTAGGGGGTGGGCGCGCCCTCCTATCTCCTGGCCTCCTCGAAGCTTCCCTGGCTTGTACTCCATGTCTCCCGGATCATGTTCGTTCCAAAAATCACGCTCCCGAATGTTTCATTCCGTTTGGACTCTGTTTGATATTCCTTTTTTTCGAAATACTGAAACAGGCAAGAAAACAGCAATACGGGCTGGGCCTCCGGTTAATAGGTTAGTCCCAAAAGTAATATAAAAGTGTATAATAAAGCCCGTAATCATTCAAAACAAATAATAAAATAGCATGAATGCTTCATAAATTATAGATACGTTGGAGACGTATCAGATGGCTTCTTCCGGGCGCGTTCTGATGAATACTCGCTGGGCGAGAATGGTGTGATTTGGATCTAAGGATCCCCATCTCTTTAAATAGACGATTTACTTGCATGGTCAGGGTGGCAAATTTAAAAATGCCCCGACTTCTTGCATTCGCTCGACACGTGGAGACAGCCATTATTAAAGCATAGAAGCCGAGGAGTGCAACATTAATGGAAAGCCGGACACTGCTCGTTACAACAGGTACTCTGGAGAATTTGGTGAAGAACCCGCCTTGCAATGCCGAAGACAATCTGCGCGCCGGACTCACCGTCATTGAAGCCTGGTTCAGGGGCTACTGAGGGAGTCCGGGATTAAGTGGTCATCGGACAGCCGGACTATATACTTTGGCCGGACTGTTGGACTGAAGATACAAGATTGAAGACTTCGTCCCGTGTCCGGATGGGACTCTCCTTTGCGTGGAAGGCAAGCTTGGCAATTTGGATATGTAGATCTCCTTCTCTATAACCGACTCTGTGTAACCCTAGCCCCCTCCGATGTCTATATAAACCGGAGGGTTTAGTCCGTCGGACAAGTACAATCATAATCATAGGCTAGCTCCTAAGGTTTAGCCTCTACGATCTCATGGTAGATCAACTCTTGTAATACTCATATCATCAAGATCAATCAAGCAGGAAGTAGGGTATTACCTCCATCGAGAGGGCCCAAACCTAGGTAAACATCGTGTCCCCCGCCTCCTGTTACCATTAGCCTTAGACGCACAGTTCGGGACCCCCTACCCGAGATCCGCCGATTTTGACACCGACAATGTGCATTACCGAGAGGGCCCAGAGATACCTCTCCGACAATCGGAGTGACAAATCCTAATCTCGATTTATGCCAACTCAACAAGTACCATCAAAGACACCCGTAGAGCACCTTTATAATCACCCAGTTACGTTGTGTCGTTTGGTAGCACACAAAGTGTTCCTCCGGTATTTGGGAGTTGCATAATCTCATAGTCGTAGGAACATGTATAAGTCATGAAGAAAGCAATAGCAACAAACTAAACAATCAAGTGCTAAGCTAACGGAATGGGTCAAGTCAATCACATCATTCTCTAATGATGTGATCCCGTTAATCAAATGAAAACTCATGTCTATGGTTAGGAAACACAACCATCTTTGATTCAACGAGCTAGTCAAGTAGAGACATACTAGTGACATTATGTTTGTCTATGTATTCACACATGTACTAAGTTTTCGGTTAATACAATTCTAGCATGAATAATAAACCTTTATCATGAAATAAGGAAATAAATAATAACTTTATTATTGCCTCTAGGGCATATTTCCTTCAGTCTCCCACTTGCACTAGAGTCAATAATCTAGTTCACATCATCATGTGATTTAACACCAATATTCACATCTGTATGTGATTAACACCCATAGTTCACATCGTCATGTGACCAACACCCAAAGTGTTTTACTAGAATCAATAATCTAGTTCACATCGCTATGTGATTAACACCCAAAGAGTACTAAGGTTGATCATGTTTTGCTCATGAGAGAAGTTTAGTCAATGGGTCTGTCACATACAGAGCCATATGTATTTTGCAAATATTCTATGTCTACAATGCTCTGCACGGAGCTACTCTAGCTAATTGCTCCCACTTTCAATATGTATCCAGATTGAGACTTAGAGTCATCTGGATCAGTGTAAAAGCTTGCACCGATGTAACTCTTTACAACGAACTCTTTTATCACCTCCATAATCAAGAAACATTTCCTTAGTCCTCACTAAGGATATTCTTGACCGCTGTCCAGTGATCTACTCCTAGATCAAAATTCTACTCCCTTGCCAAACTCAGAGCAAGGTATACAATAGGTCTGGTACACAGCATAGCATACTTTATAGAACCTATGACTGAGGCATAGGGAATGACTTTTCATTCTCTTTCTATTTTCTGCCATGGTCGGATTTTGAGTCTTACTCAACTTCACACCTTGCAACACAGGCAAGAACACCTTTGACTGTTCAATCTTATCAAGGTATGTACTCATTGAAAAATCTTATCAAGCGTCTTGATTTATCTCTATAGATCTTCATGTTCAATGTGTAAGCAGTTTCACCGAGGTATTTCTTTGAAAAACTCCTTTCAAACACTCCTTTATGCTTTCTAGAAAATTTTACATTATTTCTGATCAACAATATATCATTCACATATACTTATCAGAAAGACTGTAGTGCTCCCACTCACTTTTCTGTAAATACAGGCTTCACCGCAAGTCTGTATAAAACTATATGCTTTGATCAACTCATCAAAGTGTATTCCAACTCCGAGATGCTTGCACCAGTCCATAGATGGATCACAAGAGCTTGCACACTTTGTTAGCACCTTTAGGATTGAAAAAACCTTCTGGTTGCATCATATACAACTCTTCTTTAATAAACCCATTAAGGAATGCATTTTTGACATCCATTTGCCAGATTTCATAAAATGTGGCAATTGCTAACATGATTCGGACTGACTTAAGCATCGATACGAGTGAGAAAGATCTCATCGTATTCAACACCTTGAACTTGTCGAAAAACCTTTTGCAACAAGTCGAGCTTTGTAGATATTGACACTACTATCAGCGTCTGTCTTCCTCTTGAAGATCCATTTATTTTCTATGGCTTGCCGATCATCGGGCAAGTCCACCAAAGTCCACGCTTTGTTCTCATACATGGATCCCATCTCAGATTTCATGGCCTTCCAGCCATTTCGCGGAATCTGGGCTCATCATCGCTTCCTCATAGTTCATAGGTTCATCATGGTCTAGTAACATGACTTCCAGAACACGATTACCATACCACTCTGGTGCGGACTATACTTTG
Source organism: Triticum aestivum (assembly GCF_018294505.1). Lineage (NCBI taxonomy): Eukaryota > Viridiplantae > Streptophyta > Magnoliopsida > Poales > Poaceae > Triticum > Triticum aestivum. Next base: position 706,157,185 of record NC_057810.1, on the reverse strand, counting down.
GAAGACCTACGAGGTTCTATAGTAACTTAATCTGAAGTTTCATGATCATCATCAATAGCTTCCTCACTAATTGGTGTAGGAATCACTAGAACTGATTTCTGTGATGAACTACTTTCCAATTCGGGAGAAGGTACAATTACCTTATCAAGCTCTACTTTCCTCCCACTCACTTCTTTCGAGAGAAAGTCCTTCTCTAGAAAGGATCCATCTTAGCAACAAATATCTTGCCTTTGGATCTGTAATAGAAGGTGTACCCAACAGTTTCCTTTGGGTATTCTATGAAGACGCACTTCTCCGATTGGGTCGAGCTAATCAGGTTGAAACTTTTTCACATAAGCATCGCAACCCCAAACTTTAAGAAACGACAACTTTGGTTTCTTGCCAAATCACAGTTCATAAGGCGTCGTCTCAACGGATTTTGATGGTGCCCTATTTAAAGTGAGTGCAGCTATCTCTAATGCACAACCCCAAAACGATAGTGGTAAATCGATAAGATACATCATAGATCACACCATATCTAGTAAAGTACGATTACGACGTTCAGACACACCATTACGCTGTGGTGTTCCGGGTGGCGTGAGTTGTGAAACTATTCCGCATTATTTCAAATGTAGACCAAACTCGTAACTCAAATATTCTCCTCCAAGATCAGATCGTAGAAACTTTATTTTCTTGTTATGATGATTTTCCACTTTACTCTGAAATTCTTTGAACATTTCAAATGTTTTAGACTTATGTTTCATTAAGTAGATATACCCATATCTGCTCAAATCATCTGTGAAGGTGAGAACATAACGATACCCGCCATGAGCATCAATACTCATTGGACCGCATACATCAGTATGTATTATTTCCAACAAGTCAGTAGCTCGTTCCATTGTTCCGGAGAACGGAGTTTTAGTCATCTTGCCCAAAAGGCACGGTTCGCAAGCATCAAAGGATTCATAACCAGGTGATTCCAAAAGTCCATCTTTATGAAGTTTCTTCATGCGCTTAACACCGATATGACCCAAACGGCAGTGCCACAAATAAGTTGCACTATCATTATCAACTTTGCATCCTTTGGCATTAATATTATGAATATGTGTATCACTACGATCGAGATCCAACAAACTATTTTCATTGGGTGTATGACCATCGAAGGTTTTATTCATGTAAACAGAATAACAATTATTCTCTGACTTTAAATGAATAACCGTATTGCAATAAACATGATCAAATCATATTCATGCTCAACGCAAGCGCCAAATAACATTTATTTAGGTTAAACACTAATCCCTAAAGTATAGGGAGTGTGCGATGATGATCATATCAATCTTGGAACTACTTCCAACATACATCGTCACTACACCCTCAACTAGTCTCTGTTTATTCTGTAACTCCTGTTTCGAGTTGCTAGTTTTTAGCAATCGAACAAGTATCAAATACCCAGGGGCTACTATAAACACTAGTAAGGTACACGTCAATAACCTGTATATCAAATATACCCTTGTTCACTTTGCCATCCTTCTTATCCACCAAATATTCAGGGCATTTCCACTTCCAGTGACCATTTCCTTTGCAGTAGAAGCACTCAGTTTCAGGCTTTAGTCTAGCTTTGGGATTCTTCACGGAAGTGACACCTTGCTTGCCATTCTACATGAAGTTCCCTTTCTTTCCCTTTACCCTTTTTCTTGAAACTGGTGATCTTTGTTGACCATCAACACTTGATGCTCCTTCTTGATTTCTACCTCCGTAGCCTTTAGCATTGCGAAGAGCTCGGGAATTGACTTTTCCATCCCTTTCATATTATAGTTCATCATGAAGCTCTGGTAGCTTGGTGCCAGTGATTGAAGAATTCTGTCAATGACACTATCATCAGGAAGATTAACTCCCAGTTGAATCAAGTGGTTATTATACCCAGACATTTTGAGTATATGTTCACTAATAGAACTAATTCTCCTCCATCTTGCAGCTATAAAACTTGTTGGAGACTTCATATCTCTCAACTCGGGTATTTGCTTCAAATATTAACTTCAACTTCTGGAACATCTCATATGGTCCATGACGTTCAAAACGCCTTTGAAGTGCCGATTCTAAGTCATTAAGCATGGTGCACTAAACTATCAAGTAGTCATCATATTGAGCTAGCCAAACGTTCATAACGTCTGCATCTGCTCCTGGAATAGGTCTATCACCTAGCGGTGTATCAAGGACATAATTCTTCTGTGCAGCAATGAGGATAAACCTCAGATCACGGACCCAGTTCGCATCATTGCTACTATCATCTTTCAACTTAGTTTTCTCTAGGAACACATATAAAACATAGGGAAGCAACAATGCGAGCTATTGATCTACAACATTATTTGCAAAATACTATCAAGACTAAGTTCATAATAAATTAAAGTTCAATTAATCATATTACTTAAGAACTCCCACTTAGATAGACATCCCTCTAATCATCTAAGTGATCACGTGATCCAAATCAGCTAAACCATAACCGATCATCACGTGAGATGGAGTAGTTTTCAATGGTGAACATCACTATGTTGATCATATCTACTATATGATTCATGTTCGACCTTTCGGTCTCAGTGTTCCGAGGCCATATCTGCATATGCTAGGCTCGTCAAGTTTAACCCGAGTATTTCCGCATGTGCAAAACTGGCTTGCACCCGTTGTAGGTGAACGTTGAGCTTATCACACCCGATCATCACGTGGTGTCTCGGCACGACGAACTTTGGCAACCGTGCATATTCAGGGAGAACACTTTTATCTTCAAATTTAGTGAGAGATCATCTTATAATGCTACCGTCAATCAAAGCAGAATAAGATGCATAAAGGATAAACATCACATGCAATCAATATAAGTGATATGATATGGCCATCATCATCTCGTGCCTTTGATCTCCATCTCCGAAGCACCATCATGATCACCATCGTCACCGGCGTGACACCTTGATCTTCATCGTAGCATCGTTGTCGTCTCGCCAACTATTGTTTCTACGACTATCGATACCGCTTAGTGATAAGTAAAAACAATTACAGGGCGATTGCATTGCATACAATAAAGCGACAACCATATGGCTCCTGCCAGTTGCGGATAACTCTGTTACAAAACATGATCATCTCATACAATAAAAAGCATCATGTCTTGACCATATCACATCACAACATGCCCTGCAAAAACAAGTTATACGTCCTCTACTTTGTTGTTGCAAGTTTTACGTGGCTGCTACGGGCTGAGCAACAACCGTTCTTACGTACGCATCAAAACCACAACGATATGTCGTCAAGTTAGTGTTGTTTTAACCTTCACAAGGACCGGGCGTAGCCACACTCGATTCAACTAAAGTTGGAGAAACTGACACCCGCCAGCCACCTGTGTGCAAAGCACGTCGGTAGAATCAGTCTCGGTAAGCGTACGCGTAATGTCGGTCCGGGCCGCTTCATCCAATAATACCGCCGAATCAAAGTATGACATGCTGGTAAGCAGTATGACTTGTATCGCCCACAACTCACTTGTGTCCTAATCAGCCTTTTCATTAGAAAATAGTCCCACCCTTGCTAAAAAAATTAGTCCCACGTTGCTTTCTAACACTGAATCTCACCAATTTAAATATGTGACGAAGTTGTCTAAGAGCAAGCCCTCTTGGGAATTAATAAGTGGAGGTTGAGGCATGAATTTGATGGATAAACGAAAGAGAGGGCCAAGCTCAGGAATGAGCAACATTAAAAAAAAGCCGTCTTGGGAATTAATAAACGGAGGAGGATGCGGAAGGCATTTGATGGAGAAGATGGAAGATGGAAGTGGCAATACGGGGTTCCTATACGGCGCATAACGCGCCGGGGAGCGACGTAGCGTGTACCACCCCCCACCCCCCCACCCCCCACCCCGGCTCACTCGCTGGTGTTAACATGGGCCGGCCCATTTCGGGGTTTCACCTCCAACCGGTTTTGGGAAGGTTCTAGAACCTTCCCTGAACCGGGTTTTTCATTTTTTTTCTTTTTCTTTTTCTGTTTTCTTTTTGTTTTTTCTTTACTTAGATGTTTCCATTTTTACTCTTTTTTTCCAATTTCTGAAAATCTATTAATTTGTGATTTATTTTTAAGTCGTTAACTTTTTTTGGAATGATAAACATTTTTTCAAAACCATGGTTTTATTTTTACTAATTCGGGTACATTCTCCAAAAGGAAAAAGTCCATTTTAAACCTTCAACTTGTAGAGGTCGGACGAAATGAACCCTTAAGTCAAAATCCCGGTCGATTGCACCCTAAACTATACAATCCCGGTCTAAATCAAACCCTAGCACCCTTTGAACCGGGATTTGTCGGGTGGGCCGGCCCATTAGAGGTTTTTTTTTCGTTCAAAAATAAAAATTTCAAAGGGCGCACACCGGGAGCTCCTTTGTGAAGCTGCTTGCGTCAAGAGTCGAGGGGTTCACATATACGTAGGACAACTGGGCCGGCCCATTTGGCTTTCGCGAGATGTAAAACGCGAAAAAAGAAACAGACGAGAGCGATAAAAACGCTTCCGCTGGGATTCGAATTAGTAACTTCACGGTGTTGTGCGCGCTGGGCTAACCATAGCAGCCAACTAGATCTTGTGCTAAATGTGCAACGCCACACAAAACGAAACAGGCCAGAGGGATAAAACTTAACATTTTCTAAATATCCCAAGAATTAAAGTTCCACTGAGGGATCAAAACGAGCACCTCCTGATAGGGAACAAAGGTCGCAAGCCACTATAATTCCCGGGAATTTCTGTATAAAATTGCAGTCCGGTGCATATAATGTAAGCTGCAACCAATTTAAGCATTTTTTAAATTTCAAACATGATTTCTTTTGGAAAATGTTAATATTTTTTGAAACAAGAACATTTTTGAACAATTTTTGAAAAACAATAAGAAAAATTGAAAACATGAACATTTTTTAAAAAATTGCGATTTTTTTCAACTCCTCCAAAAATGGAAAACAATAAAACACAACGATTTAAAATAAAAATAAATTGAAGAATGATCATTTTTCGCAAATTGCGAACAATTTTTTTGAATGCTCAGATTATTTTAAAGTATATGAAAACCGGCCCATTTGGAGCTATTGAATAGCAGGCGCGCAAAAAAAAAATATAGAAAAGTTCTGCCAGAGGGACTCAAACTCGCAACCTCAGTCTTGCTAACTGCTGGAACTTGCCAACCAAACTAGTGACTTCAACTGATAGTCTCATGGCGCGAAACATTATGTATTGAAGTTCTTTTGAATATTTGTGAAAATTATGCACTTTAGATTTTGTAATATCCTTTGAAAATTTTCTTAATGTACGATGAACATTTTAGATTATACACAATGAACATTTTGGAAGAACTATATATATATATATATATATATATATATATATATATATATATATATATATATATATATGTGTGTGTGTGTGTGTGTGTGTTGTGTGTGTGTGTGTGTGTGTGTGTGTGTGTGTGTTGAACAGTTGTAATATACGTTGAACAATTTTCGAATACACATTAAAAATTTGTGTAATATACCACTGAACATATTTCAAAAACATAGGGACAAATTTATATTCATTGAGCAATTTCTAATATACGATGAATATTTTATAATGCATGATTAACTCTTTTGTAATATAGAGTAAACATTCCTAAATATACAATGAACATTTTTGTAACAGGCAATGAGCTTTGTATAATACATGGAAAAAGAAACAGTAAAAATAAAAAAATCATAAAAAAGAAAAGATTATAAATATAAAAATAAAAAGAAAAAGAAAAACGAAAATAAAAAAGAACCAGCAAAAAAACCAGAAAAAGAACAAATAACGAACGGAAAAACGAAAGCAACAACGCGCAGCACGCGCTGCGGCGAACTGGGCCGGCCCACCCACGGGCGCTGCGGGCTTTTCCTCCCCAAATCCCGGTCATTTTTGCCACGTTAACAATCCCAGTTTGGGAAATGACCCGAAGGTTCGATTTAGATCGGGATTGCAGAGTTCAGGGTGCAATCGACCGGGATTTCGACTTGAGGGTTTGTTTCGCCCGACCTGTACCAGTTCAAGGTTTGAAATGGACTTTTTCCTTCTCCAAAATCATGAACATTTGCTGTAACCGTGAACACTTTTTATAGTTCACGAACATTTTTTTTGAAATTGTGAACATTTTTTAGAAATTTGTGGACATTCTCTTAAGTCATGAACATGTTTTTGAATTCATGAACAGTTTTTCTAAATAATGAACATTTTAAAATTATAGACTAAATTTTCAAAATCTTCTACATTTTTTGAATTAGTGAACATTTGTTTTGAACCATGAACATTTGTTTTTCAAATTCGTGAACATTTTTTGAATTAGCGAACTTTTTTTAGAATTGTGAAAATTTCTTTTCCAATTTTTGAATGTTTTTCGAATTAGCAAACATTCTCTTGAATCACGATTTTTTTTCAAATTGACGAACATTTTTCAAATTAGCGAACATTTTACACAAATTCGTGAATATTTTTCGAATTAGCCAACTTTTTTTGAATCGTGAACATTTTTGCCAAATTCACGAACATTTTCTGAATTTGTGTACATTTTTGTAAAATTCGTGAAATTTTTTCAAATTAACGAACATTTTTTTGAATCATGGTTGTTTTCAAAATCATGAATTTTTTTTAAAGTTTGTGGACATATTTTACAAATTCGTGAGCAGTTTTTGAATTCCTGAGCGTTTTTCTCTAATCATGAATACGTTTCGTAATCGTGATTGTTTTATTAAGATTAGTAACTTTTTCTGAAATTTTAGAACCTTTTGTTATCCCGAATTACTGAAAAAAAGGAAATAAAACAAGGCGGCGTCCCGGCCCGCACATGGGCCGGCCCAGCAGTGTGCGAAGGGGGGAGCAGGGGGGTGTGCGCTTGCTTCTTCCGCAGCGCGTAGGTCGCCATATAGGCGCTCCCGTGGCAATACCCACCAATGCCACCTTTTTTTAGACAACGAATGCCACCTATAAGTTTTCACACGGGAGAATCCTCGCGTTGGCTCGCCCGGACCATGCAGTGACCTCCTCTGCGCGTAGGGAGACACAACGCACTCGTCTGTGCCTACCCCTCGAAAAAACTCGTCTGTACCCCATGTCCAGGCGGCGTGTTTTTTAAATTTCGTTTTCACTTTTTCTTGTCCTTTCCCGTTTTCGTTCTTTCTACTTTAAATAATTTGGGACTTCAAAAAAGTATCAACAATAAGAAAATGAGACTTTTTTTATTAAATATATAATAAATCATAAAATGTTTCGAGTAAAAATATGTTCGCGATTTTATAAATTTTTTTATCTATTCAAAAGATGTTCCAAATTTTTGAAAACAAATTATCAGGAAATCTATAAATTTTCAAGTTTTTTATAAAAGTCTGTGTATTAAATAATGCTAATGCACTTCAACGAAATTTCACAAATTCAAAACAAATCATGAATGGAGAAATATCCTAAAATTTCAAAAATTGTTCTTGACTTACAAAATAGTTTATTCATTAACAGAATGTTCGTTGATTCAAAAATGATCATGCATTTCGAAAAATATATGTTAAATCAACAAAAAAATTGTGAATTTCAAATATTGTTTCACCAATTTCCAAAACAATGTTTGTCCATTCTAGAAATGTTCACTGATTCACGATTACTGTTAAAAAATGTTCACAATTTTAGAAAATTGTTTGCAAATAGTATAAAATGTTCATAAATTGGAAAAAAATTCTTGATTTTAGAAAATGTTCGAAAAAATTTAGAAGCATTAATGAATTTAAAAAATGTTCATGAGTTTAAAAATATATTCATGATTTCACGATATTGACTGGAGATTATGAGAAAAAATGTGATTAGGGACATTGGAGATTATGAGAAAAAATTCGCCCGTTGCAACGCACGAGCCCTAATATAATTAATAAAGCATGCAGTGCTTCTGCCTATCCACTATCGCGCACTTTTTGCAAAAAAGACTTTGTGATTTTGGTAATTGAACCTGCAGTCCATTTTTATGTAGATATGTGAAAACATTTCATTCTTACAAAAGAAACTCCTGCATTTGTTAGTATTCAAATCCTGATCCTTTATCTAGGAAAAAAGTGTCTTCCTCTCCTCTTATCCATGGGGCCCATTTTGTCATGCGCCGGCGACCGCCATGCCTCGCACGAGAGGATGGAGGACCCGTCGCCGGGGCGCGTTATCAGGTGAAGGACAGCGCCTTTGACGGTGGCAGAGATGGCTTCTGCCGCGCGGCGAGGTGGGGTAGGGTCAACGTGATGACTCAAGAGGCTGGGGGTGGGGCGGCTGCTCGATGTAGAACGGCTGGGGCGGCTGGATCGACGGCGGTGGCTGGAGCTTGTAGATGGATGGGCAGAAAACGATAGGAGGAGCGTGGAAGGAAGGAGGCGGCTGACGGATGAGAGTGAAGGTCGGAGTGGCAGTGACCTCGCCGAAGTAGCGAACGGGGGCGAAGAGCGGGATCAAGGGGCGCAAGTCAGTGCCTTTATGCGCGTGTGCGTTTTTTTTTTTGTTGAGAAAAAGTGCGCCTTTTAGGGCTAGAAAAAGTGTGCGTCAGCGTCTGACGGCGCTGGGATAAGATGGGGATCGGGCTAGGGGTAGAGCAGGGGTCGGCTAGGCTTTAGGGGTTAGGCGGGTCAGTCTGCGAGGTTATTCCTTTTTTTGCCCGGGAGGTTAGGCATGCTGAAAAAAAAAGCTATACGAGTTCTCAATTAGGATCGGCCCATCCATGCAGTTCTGACAAGGCCCAAGTGGGCTCCTAACCAGTCTCATTATTAAATAGTCTTTTCTAAAAAAAATAGTCCTTTCCCGTTTTTTTTAAATAGTCCCAGATTGCTTTCTAACTAAATATCACCAATTTAAATATGTGACAAAGTTGTCTAAGAACAAGCCTTTTGGGAATTAATAAGTGGAGGATAAGGCATGAATCTGATGGATAAGCGAAAGAGAAGCTCAAGCTCAGGAATGAGCAACAAAAAGAGAAAACAAAAGATTATACCTCTTTCTTGTGGCCAATGGGAATCCATGAGGGAGAGCGACATGCCCCAATGATGGAGTTCTCTGCAGGGCAGAGAACAGAGACCATGGCCGCCGTGACCGCTGGTACCGGATTCCTCATCCCGCAGCAAGAAGCTGCGCGATATAGATGTGTTTTTTTCCTCAGGATACATGCTTCAGTACTGCCCAGGAGTGTACTGACTCATACTTTCGAGGTAGTTTAGGTGAAACCGGAAGATTAAATTATGTCGTACTTTCAAGATAATGTCTGTGCATGGGCTATGCCGAGTAAGTAAATTTACCAGTGTTGGTATGTACCAGTGGGCAATCCACTATCCATCAGTTTCGTCAAGATGTTTGCAGTCTTACTCCGTATAAACTGTAAATCGATTTTCTTTGCTATACCCGGTTAATACAACTGACAGGACTAACACATGTGGAGCCACTGCATGCCTTTTTAGCATTTTACAGAGAGTTGAATGCAGAGAAATAACGACGCATGCATGCAATCCCTCTTCCCATACATCTCACATGTATTAATTTTCATCCTCACATTTTGAATGCTTGGTAGTTTTTCAACCAAATGTCCATTTTTGAAACTTTCTATATATTTGAATTTGTGGTGACAAGGCCTTCAAAACAAGATCAATCTTGGATATATTTGAACTACTTTTTATTTTACATATTTCAATTATCTTTGAAATCACTTTCATAAAACAAAAGAATGTTTTGGTATTTCATAAAAAAAATATTTTGATCATTTCTCTAAATTCAAAAAAATAATTTCACTCGTAAAAAAACTAATTTCAGTTATTTTTAAACACTGGTTTCACTTATTTTAAACCATCTATTTCACTCGCTTTGAAAAATAATTTCACTTATTGCAAGAAAATGTTTTCACCCATTTTAAAAAATTAATTTTAACTAGATCAATCATGAATACATTTGAACTAGTTTTAATTTTAAAGTTTCACTCATTTCAAAGAATATAATTTCATTCGTTCCAAAAGTAGTATATTTCACTGATTCGGAAAACTGTTTTCACTCATTACAAAATATATCTCAAAATCTAAATTTATTGTTTAACTCATTCCAAAATCAGTATTTTCATATCCGCCCTGATCCACTCCCTCCGCCCCCCCCCCCCCCCCCCCCCCCCCCGTGTTTGTGTCGATCCTCCACCCCCATCAAGGGGTAGAAGGCATGCGCAGTCCGTGACGCTCCTCAGCAAAGAAGGCAGATGTATCTCCTGAGACATTGCCATGGTGTACCATACAGTTGAATGTCGTGCATTCCACATAAATATGATGTTCGTTGTTGGCATGCAACTGATATGCCACTGTGTCCGTTGTTAACTTTTGAAGCAACCAAGCAATGCATTTAGCCTTCTATCCTAACTCAAAAAATGTACGATTTGGTGAAAAAATATGAATTGCTCGCTCAAGCAATATGCTACAAATCCATCTCTAATGAAATGCAATTTGTCACATTTTCTAAAATAGGAAAATTATTCTGCTTAGACAACCGTAACTGAGGAGAACAACCCCAACCCCGATCTAGATCGACATCCACATCTATCGCATAATATAAGTAGGAGGCCCACATGTTTCCACATATTATTTGACAGGACAAGTGGACATCTCACATAATCTTACGCCAATGATAGATTCAGCTAATTTGTTGTAGCGAAATATAATTTGACAATTCAAGTAACCTACCACTCATGCTAGTTAATTGCCCATGCGTTGAAATGAGGGCATATGTACTTTTGTAACTCAACATTAATTGTATCTCACATGCATATTCCAAATCTTCTTGCACACCAGGCTGCCTTGGCGAATTCTTATTTTACCGATAAATCACTCTCATTTTATTCCTTCAATTTTTTCTCCTAACAAAAAATGTTTCTCACAGTGATATGTGAATGGATATATCGACAACCGTAATATAATATCAAGAGCTAAATACACTGTAATCAAAGAATTTAAATGTGTATCCATGATGCATTGACATTGATTCCTTTCCATAAATGTGACTTGTGTTATCAAACATTGGTTTCTTTTCATAGATTTGGTTTTCAAAATTGATTAGGGATCACCGTGATGGATTCATTTCCTAAATTTGGTTGATAAAACCAGATTAAATAGATTAGTGGGCTAAAAACCAGTTTAAATAAATTGGTGGGATAGAAAAGAAAATCAGTAGGGGAGGTTTAACCAAAATGGAGGCAACGCTACCAACTCACCATGGCATACGCGTCTGTAACAATTCCGATAGTATGCCGAGCAAAAAACCAAACTATTCCTCATAGAAAAAAATGAAACAGAAAAAAAAGAATACCAAAAAATGAAGCATGGAAAAAATACGCGTGTACGCGTCAAATGGGTCGGCTAACTTTGATTATACTTGATATTTTGGTAAGATTTGATTTGATTTGGGTATGAGTAGTGGAAGACAAGGAAAGTTTAGATTTAGGTCAGATTTTCTTAAGATTGGAGTTGAATACAGGTCTGCGCCAAAAACCAACTGAGGGAGTCCCGGACTAGGGGGTGTCCAGATAGCCGAACTATTACCGGTGGCCGGACTCCTGGACTATGAAGATACAAGATTGAAGACTTCGTCCCGTGTCCGGATGGGACTTTCCTTGGCGTGGAAGGCAAGCTTGGCAATACAGATATGTAGATCTCCTACCATTGTAACCGACTCTGTGTAACCCTAACCCTATCCGGTGTCTATATAAACCGGAGGGTTTTAGTCCGTAGGACGAACAACAATCATACCATAGGCTAGCTTCTAGGGTTTAGCCTCTCTAATCTCGTGGTAGATCTACTCTTGTACTACCCATATCATCAATATTAATCAAGAAGGAGTAGGGTTTTACCTCCATCGAGAGGGCACGAACCTGGGTAAAAACATCGTATCCCTTGTCTCCTGTTACCATCCGCCTAGACGCACAGTTCGGGACCCCCTACCCGAGATCCGCCGGTTTTGACACCTACGTTGGTGCTTTCATTGATTATTCCTCTGTGCCGTCACCGTCAGAAAGGATGCCTCATCCCGTCTTTAAAGACGACATTATCGCCAAAGGAGCCTTGGCCGCCGGTCAGACTCTTCGGCTAGGTGGTTTCCTTATGACCACCAGTTCGGCCGCCGCGCCGACGATGACTTCTCGGGTCATCGAAACCAATCTTCTTGTTACCTCGGAACTTGCCAAGCAGCTAGATCCGATCGAGCTCTCCTCCGCGAACGAGCTCTTGGATCGCATCGCCGCCCTGGGAGTCGCCACTGACTACGATCAGATCGGGCCTAAAACCGATCTGAGAGAGATTAACTCTCCCCAGGCTACCCACCATGTTACTGTGGTAGAGGAACAATACGGCGATTCTTCTTCTATCTTAAGGACTAGCTACGTCCGGATTCCCGACCCCTCCATGCCGGATTCCGCGGAGGGACGGATGTCGATCAAATCCTGAACTTAAAGTCAGGCGGCGGGTTGGATTCATTGCATAACATCCAAAAACCCAAACTTCCAAGTTCGGAAACTTCTCGGCCCCTGAGTCTTAGATTGGACGGGGTTCCGGATCTAATTCCACCCGCCCACCCAAACATTAGCGATCTATCCCGAATTCGGCAAGAGCCCGCTGAAACAGTACATCATTACTGGGCCAGATTCCTCCTGGTTATGGACAGGATAAAGGACTGCCGAGAGGAGGACGCAATCTCATTCTTCTGCAATAATTGCACGGACGAGGGAATCCTAAACGCCATAAGTCGTCGTGAAATTACACGCTTTGCTGACTTGGTGACCATGGTACAAAAGTACTGTGCGATGGAGAGTGCTTGGAAAACCGAAAGTAAATTTTGGGATAATCCGGCCTCGAACACAGCCCTAGTCCGAAATAAAAGGGTGCATCATCACCAACCACCTGGGTTAAATACCAAACAATAAAAACCCCCCTAAAGGGCATGGAACCGTACTGGAGGGATGGCTCAACGGACCCTGCAAAATTCATAGCGCAGAGGACGCCACTCCAACTCATAGCCTTCGAGCATGTTGGATACTACGGTAGGTGGCCAAAAGTGGCGAAGAGCTTCTAGCTTCAGAATCCCAGTCCAACAATACCAGTACGGTATTAACAGTCTTCGAGACTTTTGCACCAAATAACATGCAGAAGCAAACACTCCGCAATCTTGCCGAAGTCTACCAAGTAGCAACAATAAATCCATGGAGTGACACAGCTATTACCTTTAATGCTAGTGACGAACCCAAATTCCGAACAGCCCGAGCACCAGCCGCATTGGCCCTCAGTCCAATAGTGGACGGCTTTCGCCTTACTAAGGTACTCATGGATGGCGGCAGCGGATTAAACCTCATCTATGAGGAAACCCTCCGAAAAATGGAAATAAACTGAAGCCGCATTGAGCAAAGCAGCACAACCTTCAGAGGAATAATCCCTAGCTGGGAAGCATGCTGCACAGGAAAAATCACACTGGACGTAGTGTTTGGCTCACCGGACAATTACAGGTCCGAGGAGGTCACATTTCAAGTGGCCCCGTTCAACAGCGGATATCATGCTCTATTAGGGCGAGAGGCATTCACAATTTTTCAAGCTATACCCCATTATGGGTACATGAAGCTTAAAATGCCCGGACCTAACGGAATCATCACTCTTGCTAGTGATCCGAACATAGCACTCCGCGCCGAAAACAAGACAGCCGCACTAGCCCTCGAGGCACTATCTGAAGCCCTAGCGGCCGAGGAACTCACTGCGATGCGCTCCACGGTGAACAGAGACGATGTGATACTTGATAAAAGATCCAAGTCCACCTCTTTTAAACCAGCAAATGAAATAGTCAAATTCCAAGTCCACCCAACGGACCCTGCAAAAATGGCTTCCATCGGGGCACAATTAAACCCTGATGTAGATGCCGCACTACGAGAAAACTGGGAAATTTTTGCCTGGCACCCTTCAGACATGCCAGGAATCCCACATCGGCTGGCCGAGCACAGCCTAAATATCCTAAAAGGATTTAAACCAGTCAAGCAGGCTCCCTGGCGTTTTTCCGAACCCAAGAGACAGGCAATGGTAGAGGAGCTAGCCAAACTTCTGGAAGCCGGATTCATCAGAGATATAAAACATCCGGACTGGCTAGAAAATCTGGTGATGGTACCAAACAAGGACAAATCCTGGCGCCTATGTGTTGATTTCAGAGACCTTAATAAGGCTTGCCCAAAGGATCCCTTCCCCCTCCCTCACATTGATCAAATTATTGACGCCACAGCAGGACACGATTCATTGTGCTTCCTCGACGCATACTCCGGCTACCACCAAATTAAGATGGCGGAGCCAGACCAAGCCGCAACGGCATTCATTACTCCATACGGCCCATTCTGCTTCAACACAATGCCCTTTGGGCTCAAAAACGCCGGCGCAACATATCAGCGCATGATTCAGACATGTCTGGCAAACCAGATCGGCAAAACAGTGGAGGCATATGTAGATGACGTGGTCGTCAAATCCAAGCATGTCGAAACTCTAGTAGACGACTTAAGACTCACATTCGACAATCTCCAAAAATATGACATTAAGCTCAATCCGGAAAAATGCGTCTTTGGTGTTCCAGCCGGAAAGCTCTTGGGCTTCATTCTGTCCGGTAGAGGAATTGAAGCAAACCCAGCCAAGATCCGAGCTCTGTCACAATTGGATATTCCAAAAGACCTCAAACAAATACAAAAATTGACTGGATGCGTAGCGGCTCTAAGCCGCTTTATTTCCTATTTTGGAGAAAAGGCGTTACCCCTTTACAGCCTCCTCCGGCGCACCGAACACTTCGAGTGGACGGATGCCACCGCGGCCGGACTCGAAGAAATAAAAGCCATATTGGCAACAAATCCGGTCCTGGCCGCGCCCAACATGGGCGAACCAATGCTATTATATATAGCCGCAACACATCAAGTTGTTAGCGCGGTGCTCGTCGTCGAACGAGAAACGGACGGACACAGGTTCCCTCTTCAAAAACTAGTTTATTATGTGTCCACTGTCCTAACTCTATGCAAGTCCCGGTACCCACATTATCAAAAGATAGCATACGCGGTGTTCATGGAATCCCGGAAGCTGCGACACTACTTTCAAGAGTGTTCGATTACAGTAGCCTCCGAAGTACCTCTTCACGATATTATAAACAACCGCGACGCGACGGGCCGGATTGCCAAATGGGCCATCGAGCTCCTCCCATTCGACATAACCTATAAGCCACGACGAACTATTAAGTCACAAGTGTTGGCCGATTTCATTGCCGAATGGACCGAAGCCGAACTCTCTAAAGAGTACGGCGCATATTCCAATTGGATCATGCACTTCGACGGCTCCAAAATGTTGGCTGGCCTGGGGGCTGGCGTCGTCCTGACGTCCCCAACCGAGGACACAGTCCAATACGTCCTTCAGATAATGTACACGGACTCCAACAACGCAGCCGAATAAGAGGCCCTTCTGCACGGCCTCCGGATGGCAGTCTCCATGGGCATTAAACGCCTAGGGGTGCGCGGGGATTCAAACCGATATCTCAAATAAACGGAGACTTTGATGCCAAAGATCCGAAAATGGCAGCGTACCGCAACGCGGTCCTAAAAGTGTCAGCATGGTTCGAAGGGCTCGAATTTCATTATATAGCCCGGGATAACAACCAGGCGGCGGACGTATTGGCACGCATCGGCACAAAACGCGATGCCGTCCCGCCCAACATCTTCCCGGAACGGCTGTTCAAGCCATCCGTACTATGGGAAGGGGAGTCCGGAAATAACAATCCGGACCCAACCGCACTGCCTGACACCGAACACTCTGACACAATTGGAGGCTCTGCCAACAAGATAACACCCTCCGCCCACGAAATAATGGCGGTTATTGCCCCGTGGATGGAGCCATTCCTAGCCTACCTAAAATGAGGCTTGCTGCATAGTACGGCGATCCAAAGCCTATAAAGTCCATGAGGGAGAGCTCTATAAGAAAAGCACAACAGGAGTCCTTCAAAGGTGTATCTTCGAAGAGGAAGGGCGAAACCTCCTGGCTGAAATTCATGCCGGACTGGGTGGGCACCACGCCGCAGCCCGGGCCCTTGTAGGCAAGGCCTTCCGTACAGGATTTTATTGGCCGACGGCCTGGGCAGATGCGCAGGATTTAGTCCAACGATGCGTCGGTTGCTAGCTTTTTGCTAACCAAAGCCACATGCCACCCACCGTCCTCAAAACTATACCCATCATCTGGTCGTTCACGGTCTGGGGGCTTGACATGGTTGGACCCCTTAAGGGAGGAACCCACAAGCAAAAATACCTATTGGTCATGGTGGATAAATTCACCAAATGGATAGAGGCCAAGCCTGTTAAAACGGCCGAATCTGGACCGGTGATAGACTTCATATCAGGGGTAGTGCACCGTTACGGCATCCCCCACAGTATCATCACTGATAACGGCACCAACTTCACAGCCGATGAGGTCAAACTATGGTGCAAAAACATGGGCATCAAGCTCGATTACGCCTCAATCTATCACCCTCAAACTAACGGTCAAGTCGAGCGGGCAAACGTTCTCATCATGAGCGGCATTAAACCCAGACTAGTGCGGTCCCTTACGGAATCTAACACGCACTGGGTAGAGGAGATCGACTCCGTACTATGGTGGCTGCGGACCACGCCGAATCGCACTACCGGATTCACACCATTTTTTATGGTGTACGGTGCAGAGGCAGTCTTGCCCTGCGACATAATTCATGACTCACCTCGCGTGCGCATGTATGAAGAAAGAGAAGCCGAACTCGATCGGCAGGATAGTCTGGACGCCTTGGAGGAGGAGCGCGACGTGGCAAAAGCTCGTTCCACATTTTATCAACAGCAGGCTCGAAGATACCAAAGCAGAGAAGTACGGGCTAAAGCTTACAACGTTGGCGAACTAGTTCTACGCCTGCCGGACAAGAAAAAGGAAAAACTCAAGCCCAAATGGGAAGGTCCCTTCATCATCGACCAGGTCCTGACCGGCGGGGCATACCGTCTGCGAAACGCATCAGATAACCGACTCAAGCCAAACCCATGGAACGCAGCCCGTCTATGAAGATTCTACGCCTAGCGCCGGACTCTGAGTTCGTCTCCTTCCTCCGTCCAAAATTTATATTTAAGCGGTCTTTTATTTCTCTCCTCCCCCCTTCTTCTTGAAGCCTTTAGAGGCTCGCTTGCGCTTTGTTCGCACATACTTGACGCGCCACCCGCGCTCATTATACCTGGGGGCTTCTTTAACAGAAGCTTATTTATACGGGCTTTATGCCCAACACATGTGTCAAACTTCCGCATGTAACTTTTATTCACCATTATATGCATCGATATGACTTAAGTTTTGGCCAAGCTGGGTTGCTTGGCTCCTGTGCTTACCCCTATGTTCCCGATTGTTCGGCTAGGCGGTAAAGGGAGCACCTCTGCGATTGTTACTGCCGGGTTAGCCGGATGTGTACCTTAGACTGGGTGAAGCCGAAAGCTAGTGTTTTTAAGGGAATATTCGGTCGGTGAAGTGAAAGATGATTTTTTTAACTATTTATCCATCTGCCCCCAGATGATTTTCTGCTTTCTTAGCAGTTTGGACATGCACTTTAGGGCATGCCTCCCAGGGAAAGGAACCCTTAACAGAACTATTCTCCCTGGAAGATGTTTCTTACTATCCATGTAATATAACATAACTAGTTGGGCCTTGTCTGATACATCAATAATGAACCCTACGCCTTGTCTCCATGCATGCCCCAGTTCTTACATAACCGAAAGGGTATTCGGACACACTCTGGACTATTGGGCCCCGAGGTTGAAGCGAAAAGGTCCGCTACGACAAACGATCTACAATCGGGCTAGAAGGCATTTTACATGTCATTTTAAATTACATAGTCAACTTGACTGATTGTATTCCTCTTCAATACCATCTAATAGGCTGTCTAGTTTACAGTCCTGCTGGGAATACTTCGCGGCCAACTCTACTTGGCCATACAGGGATCTCCTTCCCATCGGGCCCCACAGGTCCGACCTCGGCCATGTGGTTTGGGTCAGCCTTCGTGTACCGCGTCTTCACCATGGCCCAGGCCTCCCTGGCGCCTTGACGGCAGGCTGATATCTTCCATAGCCGTAAGCGCCGTCGTGCTCCCTGAAGCTTCTCCGCAAGCTCTCCAAGGCCTTCGGGTAGGGAGATGGATGGCCACAAGGCCTAGGCGATGCCTCTCATCACCTGCCGAACTCGTTCGTGCAGTTGCGGTAGTTCGGGAAGTAGGTCACCCATTGAACCGGGCATTTCCTCTGCAGGACGACCTGTGAGCACACCTACAGGCATAATTCTGTTAGTCGACTTCCTCGCTGAACTCTTTTTTTTCAACAGTTCGCTCAAGCACTTACTATGAATGTCGCAACGAAGCCGCCGATTCTCCTTAACGGAGTCAGACAGCTGGGCTCGAACATCTTTTAGTTCCTCACCCAGCTGGGTGTTAGCATCTTGGAGATTATTTTTCTCTTGCCTCACCCTTGTAAGCACATTCTCGCTGGCTTTTAACCGGCGTAGGAGCTGTTGCTTGTCCGGATCTAGTCCGGCGCCATCTGCTATATTATTGTCAGACTTATACACACGCCGCACTTCACAAACTACTTATTTTTCGAAGTATATATTACCGGAGGGGGTCTCTGTGGCTCCCCCGGTGGCGGCTAGTGCGGCCTCAAGTTGGGCCTTGCACTCTTCCAGCTCCTGGGACAAACGGGTATTCTTTTCGGTAAGAACCTGCATTCCAAATGATCCTTAAATCAGTTATCCTAACTATTTTAAGTCTCGGGGGCTACTGGCATATATAACTGTCAAAATTCCTTACCCGTATGTCTTTCACATACTGCTCCGTGGCTCTAGCTAGGCCATCTTGAGCGGCACGGAGGTGCGCTTCTCCAGAATTAAAGGCGCCCAACGCCTCTTGGGAGAAACATGCGTCACGTAGAATAGTCCGGCGGCGCCTATGATTCATGGCGCTCTCCACCTCCGACTTGGTGGCGGACAGTCTGTCGGCATCCTCCATTGGAGGAGCATCCGACGCACGCCTCGTGTTTGTACCCCCTTCCGGACTCGGCTTTTGAGCCTTGCTGGCGGAGGTCCAATTGGCAACTTCTCCGGACTCAGTCCGGCGAGCGCTCTTTTTCCTGAAAAAACCACGAGCGTCAGGGTGCCTCCCAGGAACCTCTCCTTAAAACACGATGGCACATCATACTGTTGCGGCGGCGTCTCGAGTCGTACCGCACTTCTTTTCCGCCTGCTGGACCGAGCTGCCCCTTGTTGGATGGCCGCGGCAGGCTCGGCTTCCCGTTCTGAAGGCACCCCCTGCGAAACACCATCAAATATGCGGTGATTATAAATAAAACACGGGTGGGTCATGGTATCCGGACTTCGGTCACGGTTACCTGGGAGGTCGGAAATAGTCCGGGGTAGTCGGCCGTAATGGCAACCAAAGCATTGTCGATGCTAAGTTGATGGAACACCCCGTCGATCAGCTCCACCTTTATATCTGAGTCCTCTTCGGAGGCCGAATTGAGGGACCGCTCCGGATCCTCTGGTTGTGGAGGCGGGCTGTGTATCTTCTCCATGGCTCGGCGCAGTTCCTGCGCAGAAACCATGAAATGAGATATTTAACCACGGGAACATGGATCGGATAGGCCACAAGGATATTCGCTTACCCAAATTCGAGGATTATTCGAAGAAAACCCGCTCAGTGGATTGACGCGGAGAAAATCCTCCTCTTCCCCCTTGTACATGGAGGACAAGGTCTTCACCAGTTCGGTGACCGATCCCGGCCCTTTGCGGCCATGACGGGTGGCATCATCCTCCCCGTTGAAATCCCACATGGGGTGGCCCCTATATTGGAGCGGCTGAACTCCCCTCATAATGCAGATTGCCATGACTCTGATCATGGTCAATCCGGCATGAGCCAGCAATCTTATTCGGCTCATCAAGTAAAGGACGTCCCGGTCATTTTCCCTCTGGGGGCTCCGCGGGCGCCAGCTTAGGCGCTTCTTCAGAGGAGCGTTGCTAAACTCAGGAAGGCCAATCCGAACAGGATCCGACAGCGGGACGTCCTTCATGTAAAACCATTCTGAGGGCCAGTCCTCGGACGCCTTCTTTGGGGTTCCGGATAAGTATCCGGTCCCGGTGATGCGCCATAATTTGGCTCCGCCCACTTGATATATTGACCCCTTGTGAGAACGAGGCACAAGGCAGAACAATCTCTTCCACAGAGCGAAATGGGACTCAACGCCCAGAAACAGCTCGCAAAGGGCCACGAAGCCCGCTATATGCAAGATGGAGGCAGGCATAAGGTTGTGCAGCTGGAGGCCGTAGAACTCCAGAAGCCCCCGGAGAAATGGATGGATTGGAAATCCGAGTCCTCTCATTAGGTAAGAGACGAAGCACACCCGCTCTCCCTTAGAGGGATCAGGGACGCTCTCCATCTTCTTCCCGCCCTTATAAGTGGCGAGTCCGGAACGCACCGGAACCAAGAAGGCCGGGGGAAGGAATCCCTTGGTTTGGAGCACCACCAATTCGCTGTGCGGGACTGAGCATCTCCCCCAATCTCCGGGCTGAGGGCTGGGAGCACGAGAGGAGGAGCCGCGTCGACTGTCCATGATGGAGTGGATTTTTTGTCAAAGGCCTCTGATGAAGGCTCGCAAAGGGAAGATGGTGCGATCCGGATCTGGATCCCCGTCTCTTTTATAGACGGCTCATTTGCACAGCGAGGGGGGTAAATGTAAAGATACCTGACTTTTCACATTCATTCAAACACGTGGAAGATGGCCATTATTGGGCGTAGAAGCCAAGGAGCGCAGCATTTATCAAAAGTCGGACACTACTCGACAAGCATATGGAATTTGGAGAAGAACTCGCCTCGCAATGCCGAAGACAATCTACGTGCCGGACTCATCGTCGTTGAAGCCTGGTTCGGGGGCTACTGAGGGAGTCCCGGACTAGGGGGTGTCCGGATAGCCGAACTATCACCGGTGGCCGGACTCCTGGACTATGAAGATACAAGATTGAAGACTTCGTCCTGTGTCCGGATGGGACTTTCCTTGGCGTGGAAGGCAAGCTTGGCAATACGGATATGTAGATATCCTACCATTGTAACCGACTCTGTGTAACCCTAACCCTATCCGTGTCTATATAAACTGGAGGGTTTTAGTCCGTAGGACGAACAACAATCATACCATAGGCTAGCTTCTAGGGTTTAGCCTCTCTGATCTCGTGGTAGATCTACTCTTGTACTACCCATATCATCAATATTAATCAAGCAGGAGTAGGGTTTTACCTCCATCGAGAGGGCCCGAACCTGGGTAAAAACATCGTGTCCCTTATCTCCTGTTACCATCTGCCTAGACGCACAGTTCGAGACCCCCTACCCGAGATCCGCCGGTTTTGACACCGACACCAACTAATAGTTCATAGAAAAATGAAACAGAAAAAAGAATACCGAAACACATAACATATAAAAACCGGAAAATAAAAACGGGCGCACGCTCAAGTGGGCATGCTAACTTTGATTATAGTTGATGTTTTGGTATGGTTTGATTTGATTTGGCTATGAGTAGTGAAACACAAGAAAAACTTGGAATTAGGTGAGATTTTCTTAAGATTTGATTTGAATGAGTTAATTGATGAAGTTGTTTTGGAAAAGTGCAGATTTGATTGAGTTAATGCACGCATCAAATGAGCCCGCCCAAATTGGTTGCGCGTGAGCGAATGGTCGTTTGTAAGATGCTCATGGGCGTAATATAGGGTTTGCCGAGGGGTTGGTGGGAGTGAGGCGAGACTACCAACTCCCCCTTTAGGAGTAGAGATTTTCTTAAGATTTGATTTGAATGAGTTAATGGATGAAGTTGTTTCGGAAAAGTGCAGATTTGATTGAGTTACTGCACGCATCAAATGGGCTCACCCGAATTGGTTGCGCTTGAGCGAATGGTGGTCTGTAAGATGCTCGTGGGCGTAATATAGGGTTTGCCAAGGGGTTGGTGGGAGTGAGGCGAGACTACCAACTCCTCGTTAGGAGTAGATAGTTTCTTAAATCTGAACAAGTTATTGGATGAAGTTGTTTTGGAAAAGTGCAGATTTGATTGAGTTAATGCACGCATCAAATGGTTCCACCCCAAATTGGTTGCACTTTGAGCGAATGGTCGTCTGTAAGACAATCATGGGCGTAATATAGGGTTTGCCGAGGGGTTGGTGGGAGTGAGGAGAGACTACCAACTCCCCCTTTAGGGGTACATGTTTTCTTAAGATTTCATTTGAACGAGTTAATGGATGAAGTTGTTTTGGAAAAGTGCAAATTTGATTGAGTTAATGCACGCATCAAATGGGCCCGCCCAAAATGGTGGCGCTTGAGCGAATGGTCATTTGTAAGAAGCTCGTGGGCGTAATATAGGATTTGCCGAGGGATTGGTGGGAGTGAGGCGAGACTACCAACTCCCCCTTTAGGAGAAGAGATTTTCTTAAGATTTGATTTGAATGAGTTAATTGATGAAATTGTTTTTGAAAAGTGCATATTTGATTGAGTTAATGCACGCATCAAATGGGCCCGCCCAAATTGGTGGCGCTTGAGCGAATGGTCATTTGTAAGAAGCTCGTGGGCGTAATATAGGATTTGCCGAGGGATTGGTGGGAGTGAGGCGAGATTACCAACACCCCCCTTAGGAGTAGAGATTTACTTAAGATTTGATTTGAATGAGTTAATGGATGAAGTTGTTTCAGAAAAGTGCAGATTTCATTGAGTTAATGCATGCATCAAATGGGCCCGCACAAATTGGTTGTGCTTGAGCGAATGGTCGTTTGTAAGACGCTCATGGGCGTAATATAGGATTTGCCGAGGGATTGGTGGGAGTGAGGCGAGATTACCAACTCCCCTTTAGGAGTAGAGATTTTCTTTAGACTTGATTTGAACGAGTTAATGGATGAAGTTGTCTTGGGAAAGTGTGGATTTGATTGAGTTAATGCATGCATCAAATGTGCCCACCCAAATTGGTTGCGCTTGAGCAAATGGTCATCCGAAGACGCTCGTGGGCGTAATATAGGGTATGCCAAGGGATTGGTGGGAGTGAGGCGAGACTACCAACTCCCCCTTTAGGAGTAGAGATTTTCTTAAGATTTGATTTGAACAAGTTAATGGATGGAGTTGATTTGGAAAAATGAAGATTTGACTGAGTTAATGCACATATCAAATGGGCCCGACCAAATTGGTTGTGCTTGAGCGAATGGTCGTCTGTAAGACGCTCGTGGGTGTAATATAGGGTTGGTCGAGGGGTTGGTGGGAAGGAAGCAAGACTATCAATTCCCCCTTTAGGAGTAGAGATTTTCTTAAGATTTGATTTGAACGAGTTAATGCATGAAGTTGTTTTGGAAAAGTGCAGATTTAGTTGAGTTAATGCATGCATCAAATAGGCCCACCCAAATTGGTTGGGCTTGAGCAAATGGTCATCTATAAGACGCTCGTGGGCGTAATATATGGTTTGCCGAGGGGTTGGTGGGAGTGAGGCGAGACTACCAACTCCCCCTTTAGGAGTAGAGATTTTTTTAAGATTTGATTTTAATTAGCGAGTTAATGAATGAAGTTGATTTGGAAAAGTGAAGATTTAATTGAGTTAATGCATGCATCAAATGGGCCAGCACAAATTTGTTGCGCTTGAGCGATGGTCGTCTTTAAGACACTCGTGGGCATAATATAGGTTTTTTTAGCAATCGTAATATAGGGTTTGCCGAGAGGTTGGCGGGGAGTGAGGCGAGACTACCAACTCTCTCTTTAGGAGTAGAGATTTTCTTAAGATTTGAGTTGAACGAGTTAATGGATGAAATTCTTTTGGAAAAGTGCAGATTTGGTTGAGTTAATGCACGCATCAAATTGGCCCGCCACTACTAGGAAAACGGCTATAGATGAAATGAACACTAATGGCGCATCACATGTATGGTGCGCCATTAGTATATAGCAATGGCGCACCACATACAAGTGTGCCATTAGTAATATATTATTATATTACTAATGGCGCACCTGGTGTGTGATGCGCCATTAGAAGTTTTGAAAAAAATAAAAAAAATTGTTACTAATGGCGCACCGCGGGATAGTGCGCCATTACTAGTTGACATAGTAATGGCGCACCACACCCACCGTGCGCCATTAGTAGTTTTGAAAAAAAAGTAAAAAATAAAAAAATAAAAATAATTGTTAGTAATGGCGCACCTGTGGACAGTGCGCCATTACTAGTTAACTAGTAATGGCGTAACTAGTAATGGCGCACTGTCCACTAGTGCGCCATTACTAACTTGGCCCAACACCGAATGCACCCTCCCCATGGACCGCCTTTTCAGTTTAAAAAAAGTAAAAGAAAATGATGGAAATGTCAAAAAAAAATAAAAGAAAATAAGTTTCCCATATGATATGTGGTCTAGTTGTTGGGAAAATTTATAAATATGAATTTTGACTTTATTTGCAAAATCTATCTGGAAATTTGTAAAATGGGCATAACTTTTGCATACGAACTCGGATTAAAAGTTTTTTATATGAAAAATCATCTACTCGAAAAGTTATGGGGCTTTCAAGATCTAGCGGCAAAAAAATCAAAAAATTTCAAACTTACTAGTGGCGCACCGTGGATGTGGTGCGCCACTAGTAACAGAAAAAAAAATTGGTTTTGAATTTTTTTTTCCAAAAATGATACGTAATATGACCGGGAAGTTTGAAATATTTTTTCAAAATTTCATCATAGTCATGAACATGAACAAAGTCCGGGACATCAACAAGGTATAATAGGATTGATATGTTAGATATATCAACAAGTGCCTGTGAATTGAGCTGTTGCTGGGGTTGGATAGCACTCTGAAGTTAAGCGTGCTTGGGCTGGAGTAGTGTGAGGATGGGTGACCTTTTGAGAAGTTTGACCACGGAGTGCGATTTGACCTGAGATTAAACATATTGACCCGAGATTAAGCCATAGTGACCTGAGACTAAGAAAAAAACAAAAAAAAAATTAAAAAAATTTCTAAATAAAAATTTGAAAAAAATTGTTACTAATGACGCGCTTCTATATATGTGGTGCGCCATTACCCTGGGAGGAATTCTAATGGCGCACTACGTGGTGCTCCATTAGAACACCAGATACTAATGGCGCACCAGTAGTACGCCATTAGAAGACAAAACTGGTGCGCCACTAGCATGCCTTTTCCTAGTAGTGCGTGCAAATTGATTGTGCTTGAGCGAATGGTCGTCTATAAGACGCTTGTGGGCGCAATATAGGGTTTGCCGAGGGGTTGGTGAGAGTGAGGCGAGACTACCAACTCCCCCTTTAGGAGTAGAATTTTTTTGATGATTTGATTTAAATGAGTTAATGGATGAAGTTGTTTTGGAAAAATGCGGATTAGATTGAGTTCATGCATGCATCAAATAGGCCCTCCCAAATTGGTTGCACTTGAGCGAATGGTCGTCTGTAAGATGCTCGTGGGCCTAATACAAGGTTTGCGGACGAGTTGATGGGAGTGAGGCGAGACTACCAACTCCTCTTTTAGGAGTAGAGATCCTGGCCCATTAACTTGTGAAACTACCAAAGAACGTATAGAGCCGAACGGAAATTGTGGGAGGGAGGTGGACGGATGAAATTACAGTGGTAAGAAACGCTTCTTTGTTTAATAATAGGTATAGATTTAAAGCTTCTTGTATATTGCTTCGGTATGAAAACCATAATTATTCCCCTTTATTATTGTACTCCTACTCCATTCCTTCCAAAAAGGACATAATCAACCAATCATGTCTAAAACTAGGCGTTAGGATAAGGCACCAGCCATGTTTAGATGTGGAATTAAAACTAGCTAGACATTAGGATAAGCATTGATAGCACGCATTAATATCTTACCAAATAATCGTGTCACCATCGACATACTTTTGCTATAAATACTCACACAACCATCGGTTTCATTTAGAAAAAAACAACACACGTTACCTCTTCGATATGGCATCGTACATGAAGAAGGTTGTTGAAGGACCACTGGGAACCGGCAAGGCTTTCATATGCCTGTCGATGTTGATGCTGCTCGTGTTGTCATCTGGTAGGAAGACCATCATCCCACACATCTCCCGATCAGACTGATCCAAATTAGTTAAGTTGATGGTTAATTTGTATT
Organism: Triticum aestivum; assembly: GCF_018294505.1. Classification (NCBI taxonomy): domain Eukaryota; kingdom Viridiplantae; phylum Streptophyta; class Magnoliopsida; order Poales; family Poaceae; genus Triticum; species Triticum aestivum. The sequence continues at coordinate 706,130,977 of NC_057810.1, read as the reverse complement.
GTCTGTGGATGGATGCAGAAAAAATGGAGTCTCATGGCTGCATAAAGCGGAAGAGCGGGAAGTGGACCAACGACACTTGCATCATACGAGGCACCTGCAACGGGCCCTGCCGGGACGAGGGCTTCGACAACGGCCATTGCCATAACACCTGGTCATGCATCTGCTACAAGAACTGCAGCTTATCCCTCCAGCCACCGCATGCATGAACGATCGGCATGTACTCCGACTAAAATAAATTAACAAGTTCTATTCGTGGCATAAACATCTATTCCCTTTTTCCCATAATATAAGACGTTCAAGTTCGGTTGACATGCACTCCCACTGAAACAAACTAATAAGATTTATTCATGTTATAAATATCTACTCCCCCTGTCCTACAATATAAGACGTTCAAGTTTGTGAAAATGTCTTATATTGAGGGATGGAGGGAGTAATACACTATGCTCCTTAATTTTAGAACCCCCATTCAATTGAGGTGTTAAATTTAAATTTGGTTTTACGATTTTGACCGGATCAACGATTTCTCAAGGAGCTCTCTCGATAATCAATTTTGAATTTGATTCATGAATTGTATTTGGTCAACGATTTCTCAAATTAATCGGCAAGAACCAGCCTAAGAAACATATCAGTCCCATGCATCCTCTCATCACCTATGTATACTAGAAGAACATCCGTGCGTTGCAACGGGGCCACATTAACTTTAAGAGTTCAATATCAATTATGTTAATATTACATTTAATATTCTCATACATATCAAGTGACATTGACGACCTTTTTACCATCAAATTCTCAAACACACTCTCTCCCCCTCCTCCTCACTCTCTCTCCCCCTCTCCCTCTCTCTCTCTCTCTAACACACACACATATCCATCTTATTGGGTACGGGATCATAATCCATCTATTTCACACGCACACGCGCTAGTGCATAACAATATGGATTATAAAACAGGTTCAAGGTAGTAACAAGGATTCTTCTCATGCATTAATAAACAAATGTTCTGCACTGAAGACAAGATAACCAATTCCCAAAGTGCATCAGAGCATCACAGAACATTACTGGCAAGATAAATGCACGACGATACACCCGACTCATTTAATTAATATAATTAAATTATCAGTAAATTAGTCACCAAACTGCTCGGATGAACCGGAACAGAGCCAACATATATCATCCTAGACAAACGCAACATCAACCATTTACCTTGGTACTTTAGGGACCGACAGGAGGATGCATGTAGAAGCGCTTCTTGCCTGCGAATCCACAGTCAGAGAGAGAAATTGGAACCCATTCCCATCACCAACTGATAAAGAAAGCATGTAAGAAAATTGATATCGGGCCAACTTGGATCTTCGGTGATTGTCCGCCGGTATGGAGAATTTAGGAGGGTGGGTGCAGGGAGTGGCCTTGTGGATGATGGATGGAGGCGCGGAGGGATGTGGTCACCGGAAGGTCGAAAGCGGAGAGGGTCGGGCACGTTAGGTGGAGCCGGTGGTGCGCGACAACCGGAGGCGGCCCAATCGTGGGTGGCGAACCGACGGTAGCCTCGGCCCATCTCTCGACGCAGCGAAGATAGAGAGGGCGGCACTGCCGGTGCTCGAGGCCACCGCTCGGCACCATCTACATCGAGGGGAAAGAGAGGCGAGAAAGCGATAGGGTGATGCGGGGCTAGGGATTGCGGAGGAGGGTGGGGGTGTGCGATTTGAATGGATGGTTCTGCCCACCATTTTCTTGTACGTGGCGGTGGAGACGGCGGCGTCCAGCCATGCAGGCGAGGCATGGGTCGAGCCAGGCACACGGCGAGGCACAGTAGCAGAGGCAGGGGCGATTTTTTGCTACTGAGATGCAGGGTGTGGGATTGATCGTTCATGTTCTCTTTTCCTTTTTAACGGGAGATGGATGCGATTTTTTCACGAGGGGAGAGCTGCGACCACGTACAGATTCCATAATAAATTAATTAGGTCCATAACGGGATTTCTTTACAATGTGTTAAGATTTACGTGTTAGTTTTCTTAATAAAGAAATGCACTGATGTAGGGATCGATTGATTCGGATAAGGAAAGATAGATTCGTGATCTTTTGTATGCTAGAAAATTAATGGTTTGCAAGGAAAGAGTGGAGAGAAAAAGAACCAATGCGACCACGTATAGATTCCATAATAAATTAATTAGGTCCATAACGGGATTTGTTTGCAATGCGTTAAGATTTACGTGTTAGTTTTCTTAATAAAGAAATGCAATGATGTAGGGCGCGATTGGTTCGGGTAAGGAAAGATAGATTCGTGATCTTTTGTATGTTAGGAAATTATTGGTTTGCAAGGAAAGAGTGGAGAGAAAAAGAACCAGTACGAGGGGGTGGTGGGAGGTGGGACGAATAAAAACCGACGAAATTGGCAGGTGGGAGGGGGCGAGTAAAAACCGACGAAAAAAACCAACGAAATTGGGAGGTGGGAGAGAGGATGAAAAAAACCAGGGGAGGTGGGAGGAGGACAAAAATAAACCGTACGAGGCTACCAACTGCTCCATTAGGAGTAGAGATTGTTTGTGAAAAAAACATGCGACGACGACTTAGCGAGCGGATCCCCTTAAAAAAGACATAGCGAGCAGATTCCCTTAAAACTGGTAGAAATGGATACGATTGATGACATTGATAAATAGTGGTGAATGTTGGCATAATTTACTATCATCATGCATGGAAACGAATCATCAAGAAAAAGAATACTTCCTATTACTACACTCATAGGAAGCTTCCTAATCTCTGCTACCAAACAGTTTCTGCCCAAACAAGGAAGGAAAGTTATGGACGTGATTCGAAAAGAAACAAACGTTATGAAGATTAATTAATTTAGATTTGATCTTTAGAGATTGATTGTGATTAATTCTTTTACATAAAGACATTACTAAATAATTTGCGTCAGTATGGAAAGTTCTGATCCGTTCAGTTTTTTTCGTTGTGTGAGAGGGTGAAGTGAAAATAAACCGATGAAGTGGGGGAGGCGACGAAAAAAATCTATGACAGTTAACCTACGAAAAAAAACCGGACGAAAGTGCTGGGACGAAAATTGACCGGCGAAGACTACCAACTGCTCCATTAGGAGTAGAGATTGGTTGGTTCGATTTTTTTGCGTGGATGGAACTACCTGGGAGGTGGGAGGGAGTACGAAAATAAACCGTCTCGGCTGAGCGGGAGGTGGGAGGAAGTACCAAAGAAGTACCAAAAAAGATCGGGTGAGGTGGGACAAAAATAAAATCCGAAACGCGACCTACCAACTGAGACATTAGGAGTAGAGATATTAACAAAAGTGCAGATCCCGTCCCACTCTTCACTTTTTGACAAAAAACTTCCGAATAGCAATCTTGGTGAGTGATCTCGACCGGGTTCGATCGGCATGGCGTGTCGTTCCTCCAGGAGTGGGTGCTGAGAGGAAGGATGGCAAACCTCCATTGTCAATCGGCCGGAGCTGCATTGTCATTTGGATTAGAGCATGGACGAAATGGAGATGGTAGAGGTTGAGGAATTTGTAGGACGTGAGGGTTTAGGGTGGGCATCACGAGAACTCACCCATATCTTGGAAGACGGCAGACCCGAGGTGTAGTCGTGTTCGTGCTTCAGGGGCTGCCACGTGCTGTCCTTGCCGCCATCGCCTGTCGATGCCACTTCAGCGCCACGAGCATGGGACTGAGGGACGAAGGGAAGAGAAGGGAAGGAAGCGAGCTAATGACGTACCTATGTTTGGTATGTAATACCCTCCATTAAGAGTAGATATTTTCTTAAAATTGGCTATTTTGTTTCCTAATTAATGTGATTGAGCAATTTAAGGTAAGGTTCATTAATTTAGATTTGATATTTAGAGATTGATCGTGATTGATTCTTTCACATAAAGACATTACTAAAAATAACTTGCACCAGCATGGAAAGTTATGATCCGTTAAGATTTTTTTCGTTGTGTGAGAGGGTGACGCGAAACTAAACCGGTGGGATGGGGGAGGGACGAAAAAAAACAGCGAAATAAAATGGGTGGGAGGTGGGAGGAAGTACCAAAAAAGACCGGGTGAGGTGGGACGAAAATAAAACCCGGAACGTGACCTACCAACTGAGACATTAGGAGTAGAGATTGGACTACGCCCGTGACTGAAAAGGATACGAGTCAAGATTCCATAAACTTTATATTCTCATACAGGAGTATATAAATATACGGCTAGACACGCGATGGTCTATGCTGCCGGGTTTCATGCGAATGTTTTGGATCAAAGGAGGGGCAGCGTGACGCCGTCTGGATCTGCAGGACAGGAGCATCCGATTACGAGTTGAGGCACAGGGCGCAATATAGATGTGTTTTTTTCCCTCAGGACACATGCTCCAGTACTGCCCAAGGGCATAAGCACTTTCGAGGTAGTTTAGGTGAGACCGAAAGATTAAATTATGTCGTATACTTTGAAGATAATGATTGTGCGTGGGCTATGCGCCCTCTCTCAGTTCCTCTAGCGATTTGCTGCTTCTGTGTTTGTTGGCGGCACCACGACCAATTAATCTGACTTGATGCTCTGTACTTTGGGGGACTTATTATGTCTTCCCGAAGAAGCTAGCTTTGACGGTTTTAGGTGTGATTTATCTAAAAAGGGGAAACTGTACTAGGCAAACGGACGGCGCGAAAGATAAACAGGATGACGCGGGACAGTTGGAGCTGGCATGCTGGATCCATGGCGAGATGGTGCTTTGCAGATGAACTGACTAAGGGCACGTACAATGGAGGCAGCACCATGTAGCTCCCCCATCTGCCATGTAGGTTGAAACCATCGTATAAATTTTCTCTCCCCAAAGCAGCCATAGCTTGGCCGGACCACATCTCCATCATTCTTCTTAGTATCTCTCTTACTTTTTCCTTTATACATGCATCACATATCTCACAACCAGCTCTTCTCTTTTGCTTTATTTTACTTTTTTGGATGAAGCACCGGCCTCCTCTGCAAGATCCCGTTCTTCTCTTCAAGTCAGATTAATTGGTCGACGTCGCCTACATCCGTCGCCGTCGCTAGGTGTCCTCAATCCAGCGCCGCCTGTTGCTACCTGCCGCCGGTCATGTCTAGAGAGGAAGAGGGGCAGAGTTGCGGGAGTGCGCGGAGAACGACCGGTTCCATGCGGTCCGCTCGATTTGGAGGTACGAACGCGTTTCGCATCTAGGAGGTATATTCGGTCCGTGGGAACCAGTCGGTTACCATTCCATCTTTGTACCAAACGCTAGAACGGGGTCTAGGAACGAGTCCGACCCGTGACATTTCGGTTGGTGACTGCAACCAAACACACCCTAACTTTCCCCCCTCTCTCTTCCACATCATCAGCTTTCTTTATGGAGCATCCGTCCAACTTGGAGCGTTGGCCATGCCCTAAGAGATCTAGGCACTGGCCCAACAAGAAGGTGCAGCGCTATTCTACTGCATTCACTCTGACGTTGCAGCCTCCCTCTCTCAAAGTAATAGCTTATTGAATGCATGCATCATCTACTTTCCATCCATTGACTAAGAACTATCTATTTAAAGTAATACCTTTCCACGTCATGGAGATGTTGCAGACCTCTGTGAGCGAGCGATGGTGGCGAGAAACGGCGTCCACAAAATTGCATTGTCAGGGGCGGCACCTGGCAGAGGCGAGGCCTATGGGGGCGGCATCTCCGTCATGGTGACGGCCGACGGCAATGGTAAGGTGTACATTATGTACAAAGCTACACAACCTCACCTTCTATCTCCACACAAGTATGAGGTTTATTATCCCTGCCACTCCCGGGCACAAGACACCATATTCATCCACAACCCTCCTCGACCAACATGTTGTTCTTCCTGTCCAAGAGCAGTAGAGCCCGAGTTATGTCACCACCATGATGATGAGCGGCGACCTATCTATGAAAATCAAACGACCGGAAGCAGAATGATTCTTTTTATACCATAAGTAACCTCTTATCTCCTGGATTTTTATCGACTTTCTCGACTCCAACCACCCTCAGAATGCTCTATTTTTTTCTATAGTTCCTCCTCAATACCCGCACTACTAGGAAAAAGGCCATAGATGGGATGGACACTAATGGCACACCTGTTAGGTGGTGCGCCATTAGTGTGGAAGACATTAATGACGCACCAGGTACAAGGTGCGCCATTATTAACAATTTTTTAAATTTTTCCAAACATTCTAATGGCGTATCGTGGCACAGTGCGCCATTACTGGTGTAAACTAGTAATGGCGCACTGTTCCACGATGCGCCATTAGAATGTTTGGAAAAATTAAAAAAAAATTGTAGCAATTTTTTTTAATTTTTCCAAACATTCTAATGGCGCATCGTGGCACAGTGCGCCATTACTGGTGTAAACTAGTAATGGCGCACTATTCCACGGTGCGCCATTAGAATATATACTTTTTTTTATTTTTTTGCAAAACTTCTAATGGCGCACCAGAAGCAGGTGCGCCATTAGTAACCAGGGTCGACCCCCGGTCCGCTCCACTGGCCGCCGCCGCCGACCCCCGGCCCACACCCTCCCCCACTTCAGCGCCGCTGTCGACCCCCGGCCCGCACCCTCCCCCACTCCAGCGCCGCCGCCGACCCCCCGCACCCTCCCCCACTCCACCGCTGCCGACGTCCCACCGCACCCTCCCCCGCTCCACCGGCTGCCGCCGCCGACCCCCGGCCCGCACCCTCCCCCACTCCACCGCCGCCGCCGACCCCCCGCACCCTCCCCCACTCCACCGCCGCCGACGTCCCACCGCACCCTCCCCCGCTCCACCGGCCGCCGCCGCCGACCCCCGGCCCGCACCATCCCCCACTCCACCGCCGCCGACGACCACCCGCACCCTCTCCCCCGCACCCTCCCCAGCCCGCTCCACCGTCACAAAAGAATGCAACTAAAATTGCTAAAAAAACAAATTTGATTATATTTTCAAATAACAAATTTGATGAGATTTTGAAATAATAAATTTGATGATATTTTTTCATATCATAATTTTTTTTTCATATTTTTTCATATAATAAATTTGGTGTAAACTAGTAATGACGCACTGTTCCACGGTGCGCCATTAGAATATATACTTTTTTTTATTTTTTTGCAAAACTTCTAATGGCGCACCAGAAGCAGGTGCGCCATTAGTAACCAGGGTCGACCCCCGGTCCGCTCCACTGGCCGCCGCCGCCGACCCCCGGCCCACACCCTCCCCCACTTCAGCGCCGCTGTCGACCCCCGGCCCGCACCCTCCCCCACTCCAGCGCCGCCGCCGACCCCCCGCACCCTCCCCCACTCCACCGCTGTCGACGTCCCACCGCACCCTCCCCCGCTCCACCGGCTGCCGCCGCCGACCCCCGGCCCGCACCCTCCCCCACTCCACCGCCGCCGCCGACCCCCCGCACCCTCCCCCACTCCACCGCCGCCGACGTCCCACCGCACCCTCCCCCGCTCCACCGGCCGCCGCCGCCGACCCCCGGCCCGCACCATCCCCCACTCCACCGCCGCCGACGACCACCCGCACCCTCTCCCCCGCACCCTCCCTAGCCCGCTCCACCGTCACAAATGAATGCAACTAAAATTGCTAAAAAAACAAATTTGATTATATTTTCAAATAACAAATTTGATGAGATTTTGAAATAATAAATTTGATGATATTTTTTCATATCATAAAAATTTTCAAATAACAAATTTGATGATATTTAAAAAAAATATTACTATTTTTATAAAAAATATTACTGTTATAATTTAAACACAAATAAATATCAAACAACATTTTAAATGCATAAATACAATACAAAAAATGGGAAGCCTGGGAATCAAACCCAGGACCTCTTGGTGTGTGTGCTCTGTGCTGACCAGTTGGGCTAGTGGGCGGGTTGTGATGGAGTGGGGGTTATGTGGAATATAACCTGACCTGTTGGGCTAGATTAAAACAAAATTCTAATGGCGCACCGAGGGGAGGTGCGCCATTAGAATAGTCGTACTTATGAGCACTAGTGGGAGGTGCGCCATTAGAACCCTCCCCCCTCCATCTACTGCCCTCGCACTGTGGCCTCCCTCCCTCCCTCGCCAGATTCCCCTCGATCGACCCCAACCGTACGCCGCCGCCGCAGCCGCCCACGCGCCCCCGCCGTCTGCTGCCTCCGTCCGCCGCAGCCGCCCACGCGCCCCCGCCGCCTCCCTCTCCCCTTCCTCCCCCTCGAGCGCTGCCTCCCCCCGAACCCCACCTCCCCCGCGAGCGCCGCCCCCTCCGTCCGCCGCGCCCGCACGTCCGTCGAGATGCCGCCTCCTTCTCGACGCGCCGCCTCCTCCTCGACGCGCCTCCTCCTCGACGTGCCGCCTCCTCCTCGACGCGCCACCGCCCGCCGCCTCCTCGACGCCGGCGCCCTCCTACGCCCTCCTACGTGAGCCTCTCTTCAACTGTTTTTGCTGTTGTTCAGTTTTGAACAACAAGTGTTCTAGGGTTCATAAGTGTTCTAGGGTTCATAAGTGTTTAAATACTTGTGATGAATTTGACACACTCAACTGTCCAAGGTGACTGATGAATTTGACACACTCAACAGTCCAAATAGCCAAAGGATAATTCCATTTCATTGCACTAACCACACTGATCTTATAGCATCTGATGATTGCAGGAGCAGGTTGCTCCTCAAACCAAACACCCATCCAGATTCTGTTTTTCTGTTGCTTTGTGTCTGTTATTAGGAGATTTTTCACAAATGCACACCCTAGAGATTCGAATCTCACTAACAGGACCCGCCCACATGTCAGCAAGACACGGTTAATGCGTCATCCTTGTTATTTTTCATGGACTCGTGGCTGTAGTTGCTAATATTCTGAGTGTTATTCTTAAGCAATGTCATTCTTGTGCAGAAAACCATAATGAGAGAGTGGTTTGCGTCAGAAACTTGGCGCCAGAGGACATAATGCTGCAAGCTAGTAACTAGTAGATCAGTAGATCAGTAGTTAGTTAAGTAGGATCAGTAGGATATTGCTTTTGCTTATACGCGGTCAATTTCTCAACTTGATAACTAGAAGATCAGTAGTTTATATGTTGTCACATTGACTAGGTTTCATACAAAAAAAATTCAGGTTACATAAATTTGTAATTTTATATGGCAATATTATATAGTGGTGAAAGGCTCAGCTCTGTCTGACTAATGCTATGCAATGTTATAAAATGGCATCCATTTTGGGCTGAAAAAATGTTATTTCATGAGTTGACAAACTATCTGCTAATACTTCTTCATTGTGAGTAGTTCCACTTTCAGTTTATAAGAAGTATACTATGCTTATAACTAAGCCAAATTACATTATTCTTATTACTGTGCATGCTGTGATGTTCTAGACAGTTTCTTAGAATCATCATATACAGATTAGAACCTTTCTAACATCTGCATATTTTGGGTTTCCAAGGAGGTAAAGGAAGTGAAGTTCAGACAGTGCAGCAGCAGTAACACCTCCAAGGTGAGAAATATGTTCAGTTAGGTACAGTTAGCATCATGTAAGAAATTGGCCATAATGTGCCCTGATAATGATGTATTTTGTCATAAAAATATAGTGGACTGCCATGATAATGACATGGTCCTGTGTTTGCAAGCTGTCATAATTTTCAGTTTACTTGACTTTTGAGCCTGCTAGTAGTTTACTTCCATGAGTTGTTTTATTGACATGGCACATTTGCAATGGAGTTTTATATATCTTTAGCCATTGTTCATCAACAGCAAGTCAGTTTTGTTTATAGTTGAAAGTAAGTGTGTGGTTTGAAATTTTGACTGTTGGGGCGTAGTATTGTAACTAGAAGACCATGTATTTTCAGAATAGAGCTAAAGATTTGGGGGGTAGTATTTCTGATTTTAGAGCACCTTTGCTGGATGTATTTTACAGCAGCTGTTGGAATCAAAACAATGCTTGTGGGTTGTCCTGTTAAGTTGAGTGAGTCATTAGAGGGCAGATAGAGTCACCTACACCAATTAATGTTTATGAAGAAGAAGAATAAACCTGCTGCTGCTGTTATGCCTGTATTCACTGCTGCTGCTGCTGTACTTGTGATGACGTTGTACTTGTGATGATGCTACTTGTGATCTTCTGAAATGACCCATTGGCGACTTCATTACGCGGGGATAATGATTTTGCAGCTACCACGAGAGGCCCTTGAGTTTGCCGGAATGTCGATTAACTTCCGTTCCGGCAAATTCGGGTACTCCATATGTCCTATTTTTAGCAAAGGTCATGCTGAAATTTTCCGTGAATTTTAGCATGACTTTGCTAAAAATAGGACATATGGGGTACTTGCGACTAATGCATGGGTCGGGGTATCTAGTACTTAGTTAAGTAGGATCAACAACCCCGCCATTCTTGCTGCATTAAACCATAGGTGGCAATAGAGCCAAGTGATTAAGCCCAACTTAGAATTCTCATTAGCATCGATAAACCCTAGATGATAAACCCAACATAGGTGGCAATAGAGCCAAGTGATTAGTGCCAAGTGATTAGGCCCAACCTTGGGTGCCTCGGCATCGATAAACCCTAAATGATGAAAACTTAACTTAGCATTTAGGGTGCCTCGGTGTCGACAAATCCTAAATGATGAAACCTTGGCTTCTATAGGGTGCCTCGGTGTCGATGAGAACCTAAATGATGTACGCTTAGGCTTTTAGGGTGCCTCGGCGTCGACAAACCCTAAATGATAAAAGCTTAGCTTTTAGGATGCCTCGGTGTCGACAAACCCTAAATGATGAGACCATGATCTTGTTTCTTGACAATAACCAACTTTTTGACCAAACTTTTTTCCTATTTAGAGAGAAACATGGCCAACAACGATGAGGCCGGCGGTTCAGGCGGCAAGCAATTCTGGGAGCTGTCTCGGGAGATGGAGGAACAACCTCACCGCTATGAGGATGCCGCGGAAGACACCGATCCTGACTACACAACCCCTAGTGGTGTCGGGGATGACACCACTGATGGTGCCGCCGAGGATGCCACCACTGATGATGGCGGCGCACGCACAGATGGCAGCCAACCGAAGAAGCAAAGGAAGGACCGGGGCCCGAATGTGCTCCGCACCCTCAAGGAGGAATTTACTCAAGTGGACTCCGACGGGCATCCAACGGAGCCCAAACATATAGTCAAGGGATACTCGGTTCAGCTCGTGTGCATTCTCCGGAGCACCGTCTCAATCAACACCGAGAACTTTAGGCATAAGGACCGAGGGAATTTGCGCAACCTCCTCTTCACAAAGCTGCACGAACGATACAAGTTCCCCGCCGAATTTGAAAACACACGCCTCTCAGGGAATAAAGTGAACAGTGCCGCCCTCAAGAGGATGAGCACGGCCCTGTCTACTTGGAGAAGCGCGGTGAAGAGAATGATTGATAAACGTGATAGTTATGAGAAGATCAAGGCGAAAAATCCTTCGATCAGCGAAGATGACTACAAGGAGTTCAAGATCAAGTGCGAGAGCAGTGCAACCTCCGAATCAAGTCAGTGAGGGAAAGAAATGCGGGAGTTGAACTTAGGGGAACGCAAACTCGGTCCCGGCGGTTACAGAGTGGCGGAGCCTATATGGGACAAGGAGAACGCGGAGCGTGCCGAGCAAGGCCTACCGCCCCGCTTCGAGAAATACAGCGGTGACAAGCAGACTAGGAACTTTGTCAGGGCCCGGTACAAGGAGGACCCGATAACAAAGGAGCTTACCACGGATCCGAAGACCAGGGCGCTTGAGCTTGTTCTGGCGAAGGAGACTGAAAGCAGTAGCGTGGGGTCGTCTCAGAGCACCCCTGCTTGGGACAACACTCTAAATAAGGCGTTGAACGTAATGAAAAACAAGGATAAGCTCAGTAAGCCAACGTCAGCAGGTCGTGTGGCCGGCAAAGGCTTGTCCACAAAATGGTCGTCATACTATACCGCTGGTGGGCGGAAGGAGAAAAAGACCAGCTCGGAAAGCCAGTTGCGCAAGGTTGAAGAACTCAAGGCACAAGTGGCACGGATTCCAGAGATTATCCAAGAGCAAGTGCAAGTACAACTAGGGACGACGCTCACCGGCATTATGCCTACCTTGATTCATGGGCTGACGACGTGGATTGCGGGTGGCCAACAGGGGCCACCCCCGATTCCCAGCTTCACGGCCAGCAACTCGCACAACGCGCAGGCGGCGCCATTGGTGTCTCCGGCGGCTCCATTGGTGTCATCGGCGGCGGCGGTATTGGTGTCTCCGGCGCCGGCACGGGCATTGGAGCTTAATGCACCCAGGTGTACGCCGGCCGGCACCTCGCCAGCAAGCGGCCCCTCCGTCAGTTGCACGCCCGCCGTTGGCGGTGCCTCGACATTAGCCGAGCTCGACGCCATCATCACGGTAAATAATTAAGCCTCTCGGCCAAGGACTTCATCTCCTTTTGCCTTTGACTGGGCATCCCTGACGCCCTACATGTTTTCGCAGGGCGCCGCCGACGTTCCGTGCACTCTCCTGCACTTTGTGAACGACGAGTTGGTCGATGTCACCAAGGGCAATATCGTTCAACCGGGCAACCCCGTGTTCCACGGTAAACCGATGCCACCCACCATGTATAGGGTTCAACTGATTCGGGTGCTGCCAGGCTACGACGAGTTGTTACCTCTGATTCAACCCGCCGGGGCCGACGAAGAAGATCTGATGACCCTCAGCGCCTGCCTAAGCTGGCCCCTGCTTTGGCCGAAGAGCCAGATTCGTTTGGGGGCGGGGGACACCACCCCACAGACAGGACCGCCAGTCATGCCGGCGCCGCGCCATGGCAAGAACTCCGCAATGCTACCGGACATGCCGGACATCCCTATGGCACAGGATCCGGACATGCATATGGCACATGATCCGGACGACGACGACAACGACGACGGTACATTTACCAACGTCGATAAGTACTTTGCCGAACATGGGTACCGTGACGAGTTCGGCGGGCCTCCTTCTCAAGAACCCAACCAAGACGACCACGATCTAGCTGGTATGGCGGAGAAATCCAATTGCAACAGGCGTCGTCTGTCGTTCAGTTCTCAGGAGACGCCTCCAGCTCCCGCCTTCACCGAGCCTCAGATAGCTGAGGTGCGAAATATTATCAGCCCCAACACACTCAAGAAGGCGGTCTGTGAGCAGAACTCGGTCCCATGACAGCAGATCGAGAAGGGACGGAAACGAAAGACTGCCAAGGGCGCCGGTGCGAGCCAGCCGGCACCGAGTACGATCCGTGCTCAGGACGGGCCACCTTCACCTCAGGATATCTCGAGGAGGGTGCATGTGGCGGGTAGGTGATGCTACCGACAAATATGCTCAATGCTGCAACCGGTGCTATGCGGAGTTTGCATGACAGTGTTCTATCTTTGGAGAAGCGGCGTCTCTCCCAGAAAGATGTGGCATACCCGGTTTTCGTGGCCAAGGTGCCAAAGGGCAAGGGCTTTGTGGGTGGCGCCATCGGGGGTACGATCGTCCTATGGTTTGATGACATCTTTGCTATGTTTAATCTTCATCCGCTGCACTACACCTTGGTTCTGCTGTTTTCGCTGAGTATGGAGATGCCGATCATTCGAGACAAGACCCCGGACATCGTGATAGTCGACCCCTTCTACATGCGTGCCAAGATCTTGGGCAGCGCTGGGGACCGGCAAGTCGCAAGTTCACACCTCGAAGGCATCATTCTGGCAAACCCAGATAAGGATAACTTCCTCGTGCCTTACTTTACCGAGTAAGTCATCCCCTCACCGCCCCGTAACATATGATTTCTTAGATTTTGATCATTCTTTTTTTTAACATTCCGTGTTCTGTGCAGTGACACACATTTCACACTCATCATCTTAAGCCCGAAATATTCTACGGCCACGTATTTCGACCCGGACGGTGACTCCAAGATAGACTACACAAATATTAAGAAAGTTCTTGATGATGCTCTCCCCGGCTACGCCACATCTGGAGGCACCTTTAAGAGGCCACTTCGTAGGTACGTCAGGCACGTGTTCACCCACAATACGACGTTCCCCTGCGTCAAGTAGCCGCCTGGCGGTCAGAAGGATGCCTACTACGCCCTCCATCACATGAGGGCGATCGTACGGGGCCATAATCACATTCTGCTACCAAATAATGTCAAAGATTGGGCCGCAAGCTTGGCGGCAATCCAGGACGCGGACCTCTGACAAGAATTCTTTTGCGTCCAGTCGGAGTTTGCAGAAATCATCCATCAAGATGTCCTTCATACCTCGGGGCAGTTCTACCTCAGAGAGCAACCGTCCAACAGTGAGATAGACACAACACTTCAAATGCAGGCTGACAACGCACGTGACTTCATGACCATCACGAAAGACGGCGGCTTCATCCACGCTCCGGTCCCATGAGTCGAGTCGAAAGTAGTGATGCTATTTGTAGTTTGAAACATCGATTAGCTCATGTTGTAATTAAACTTTAATGAACTTGTATGTCTCTTTGGTTTGGACAGTCGTTCAACTTAGATGTAATAGATGCTATTTATTAGTAGGACCATGAATCGTGCTATTAATGTCTTGCTTTTCTCTTCTGATCCTTTTGTTGCATACTTATATATTGCTTATGTATTGTCTGTTGTCTGGCTTGTGCATAGAGATGCCATCGTATGTCGTGTACAAGGGTAAGATTCCCGGAGTCTACGACGACTGGGAGGAGTGTCGGAGACAGGTTCACCGTTTCAGCGGTAACAGTTACAAAGGGTACATCACTAGGGCGGAGGCGGAATCTAGATACGCCCGCTATCTAGCGGGAGAGAGGAGGGAGCGTTGGAGGAACCGGGTGAAGACCAGTTTCATCGCGATGATGCTCATCGTGATGACCGCAGCTCTCTTCTATGTGATGATAGTTTAGATGATCGATATCGACTTGTAATGTGAAGACAAACTCGCTACTCGCGGTCTCCGAGACTTGTAATGTTCTATCTTCGTTCGGTCTTTTGTATTCGGAGACTAATATGATGAATTGTATTCGGAGACTTACCTTCTATTGTATTCGATGAATCTGCTGTTGCTGTGTGGTGCTGTCTATATTCTGTCAAATAATATATTTTGTAACCTGTGAAAAAATCAGAAAAAAAACTAATATTAATACTAATGGCGCACCACACAAGACACTAATGGTGCACTGTAATAAGCACACTAATGGTGCATCATCCACTGGTGCGCCATTAGAAAGCCAAAGCACATGGGTACATATGGCCCCCAGGGAGGAATTCTAATGGCGCGCCGTAGGCAATTCTAATGGCGCACTGCTTGGTGCGCCATTAGAACACCAGATACTAATAGCACACCAGTTGTACGTCATTAGAATTTAATTCTAATGACGTGATGCTAGTGGCGCACCAGTAGTGTGCTATTAGTAGGCAAAACTGATGCGCCACTAGCATGCCTTTTCCTAATAGTGCCGTTGGTATTGCATGTCAGATGTGCCATTGCCCATTGCCTATAGTGACCATCTTGAATTGGGAGACAGAGATAATGGGTGGAGTAAGAAGAAGAAGAAAAGTGAGTTAACGGTAACAAAAATCCGCAATGCTATCTGACGTGCACGAGGATCTTAAAGGTGCATATTTGACATGATTGATAATGTTGCACCATTAGAATATCTATGCCTTTGAGCCTGATTCTCAGGCCAGGCATTATCCCGTTGCAATGCACGGTTTTTTTTGCTAATATAATACATGTAGTCACCAGTATAAGAAACTTCTCCACATAAGTATAGGTTAATTAGTAAATCTATAATATTTAAATATTTCATCCTTACTAATCGAATTCTCTTGACATGCAACATATCCATATCAATGGCCTCACCGTCTTATCATCCTTACTGATGTCATCTTTTTTTCAGCAAAGGATTTTCGTCTGCAATGCGCTTCCTATTTTCACGACATCATTCTTTGACCTGAGAATTCTTGATGGAAACTGTTGAGTATAATGTTTATTTAGAAAACATAGAATAGCATAGAATTTGTTTTTGCATTGACTTGTACTCCAAGATGACCATGTACTCCTATATATATGCCCATGAGGCTCAAGCAATACAACGAACTTTTCCACCAATCTCTCTCTCCCTTCCAACATGGTATCAGTTTCTGGGTTCTAAACCCTAGCCGCCGCCGCTTCTGCACCCGCGCGCCGGCCCTGGGGTGGTCGGCCTCCATGACCGCCTCCGGGGGCCGCGCCGCCCGTACCTAGGGTTCGTCCGCCGGTCGTGGTGCCGCCCCTTCGGGCTGTCGCGCCACGACCCGCGGTCCCTGCCGCCGCCCCGAGGTCTTTCGCCATCGCCTTGACCTGCCCGCCGCCGTTGTGTCGCCCCTTCGGGCCGTAGCGCCGCGGCCCGCGGTCCACCGCCGTCGCTGCGTGTCGACTTCCCGTGGTATGCGTCCCGCCGTCTTCCTTGGCGCGGGAACGCCACCGTCCGCGCCGGTCTTCGTCATGTTGTTGGGTTCTCCTCGCCTACTTCAAGCACCGCCGCCGCGCTCCTAACTTAGCCGCCGCCGCCGCTCTTCTTCGGCTGCCGCTGCTGCTACCCCCGTAGCTGACGCTGCCGCCCATCCTCCTCCCTTCATCTTCGTCCAGCACCAGCCCGTCGCCAGCGTCGCCGTCATCTACCCCGAGCACTTCGTCTACTCCGACAACTGCGGGCGACTTTGGCCCCGCGCCGATGGACGCCGCAATTATCGTCGAGTTCTTCTCTGTTGGCCCCTCCGACTTCTCTAACATGGCGTACAACTCATGCAGGTCCCTCGTCTACGCATGCCCGGTGCTGGCAACACCGATGCGTGCATCCACGACGTGTCCCCGGGCCTGGCAAGCCTGGTGCGACGCTTCGTCAACTTCGTCTTCGTCCGTCTATGCATGCCCGGTGCTGGCAACACCGGTGCGTGCCTTCGTCTATGATGTGTTCCCAGGCTTGGCAAACCCGCCGCGACGTGTCGTCAACAACATCATCTTCCCGGCGCACCCCTACTTCGACACCACTGCGGCCATGCTAACTCGGCGCCCCCTTGCACCCGCGGCTCCACGACAACTTCCTTGACACCGGCCACCCTGACTCGACATCGACCACGGCATTCTTCGCACGGATACCTCGACCACGGCTCCACCACCCACGCTCTCGGCTACATCGACAAACGGCACAAAGGGCTACCACCTTGCTTGAGCAACCTCGTCGGTTTCCACTCTAGCCACGACTTTCGCGATGCATCAACCATTACGACTGTGGGGGGTGTCCGTCGGCTTGCCTTCGGGTTCTTCTCCAGTCTCATCATCTGCGTCGCTACCGTTGTGACTGCGGGGGATATTGAGTATAATGTTTATTTAGAAAACATATGATAGCGTAGGATTTGTTCCTGCCTTGACTTGTACTCTAAGATGACCATGTACTCTTATATATATGCCC
This sequence comes from Triticum aestivum, assembly GCF_018294505.1. Lineage (NCBI taxonomy): Eukaryota > Viridiplantae > Streptophyta > Magnoliopsida > Poales > Poaceae > Triticum > Triticum aestivum. The sequence continues at coordinate 706,113,591 of NC_057810.1, read as the reverse complement.
ATGAGGCTCAAGCAATACAACAAACTATTCCACCAATCCCTCTCTCCCTTCCAACGGAAACGCCTCTTGATTTTCCTCTCCCACTTCGCCTTGTTTAATCTCCATCAAATCTCACCAATATGTCTTCTCCTTCCTCGTGGAGGGTAACCAAATGCACGCCTCCCGCGCGAGGCCCATTGGCTCATCTCTTTGGGCTTCATCCCTCGTAAATCCATTGTCTGTATTTCCATTCACCCAGGCACCTCAAGTTAATCCAAGATCAGCCGCCTCATTCTCATATACATGGCAATGATGTTGCGTGAATTGATGATAATCGTGAGCCTAGGGCGACAACACGTGTGTATTTGCATCGAGCGGCAGCGGCGACTTCCACAACCTCCTCCTCCATTGTGGTGCCCTTGCTTCATCCCTCAAAGTCACCGTCACCGTCTCCTGTAAATGCACCTTCCCTTTCATTTTTCACTGATCGGTATGTGGCTTGTGGTCGTATACCCTGTCGTATATGCATGTGTTGTTGGATTTGTTTATATTTTGTGCTTCCACTTTTGACGGGCCCCTTCCTATCACAAATAACTCAAAATCATTAGCGTTAGTTGTTTTGTGTTGTCCCGCTTTGCTTCAGTAATCTGGCTTGGGCATGTTTTTAGTAATTTTCATGAATGGTACATGTCCTATTTTTTTCATCTTAGTGATGCATTTAAATTCTGGCCAAAAAAGCTATACTACTGTCGATATACTATTTTTTTCACATAGCACCATTAATGGCTCAAACAAACATTTTTTAAAAATAACTTAGTTATTTTCACTCCCTATACCATCAAAGGTTCGCAATAACTTTTTTTTATTCTTTAAACTTATTTTCACTCCATAATCTTCCATGTGGAGTATTACAAGTTCCCGCAACAACGTGTGTGGTATCATCTAGTAACACAAATTACATGGTAAAAAAAAACCCTCCAAAGCATCGCATTAATAATATAGAAGGACACACCATCTACGTATGCCAGCGACGCTCTAGGGTATGCAAGCGATAGTTCTTTTTGTGAGAGGAAGGCAGGAGAGGGATCGTTTTTGCTAGTCTTCCTTTGGTTTTTTTGAATCGGTGTGAGGTGTAATGATAAAAAGGATCGGAAGAGGGAGGAGGCGCTGGGTGAGGCGATCATAGGAGGGGGGGGGGGGGTACGAAGCGGCGATACCACCTACCAACTCCCTGACTAGGTCTTGTCATTAACATGTGGGAACCCAGTATTATCACCTTGCATGCCTCTGTTTCTTTAATTATTATGCTCGGGAAAGATGGTACGTCACCCAGAGTGGTGTCAATGCATGCAAGGCATAGCTGAAGAAGGAGGAGGAGGAGGAGGACTGCATGAGTTGTGCTCCTTGGGACACTGGTGCAGATTGGGAGCAAGCTTTTACTATGGATTCTGCAGAAGTTACATGACTTTGTCATTGTCTCCCATGAGACCCAATGAGGTTTGCGCTTTCCATCCTTAGAGCCCCACCAGAATTTTCTAATTAACATGTTGAGATGCTCGCATAACCCTCTGGGGAGTTTAAAGCATGGCATAGAGTAAACTGAGATGGCTTGTGCAACCGCTTTGACCAGTACCTCCTTGCATGCCGTGGACATTGTGTTTTCAATCCAGCCCTGCACCTTACTCCAAAGGCGATCCTTCAGATACTTAAAGGCCCCATTCTTCGAATTGCCGAAGTCAGATGGCATGCCCAAGTATTTTTCGTTCAAAGTTTCATTTGGGACATTGAGCAATGTTTTGATCTCCAAGCGGGTACTGTCTGGAACCCCTTTACTGAAGAAGATTGAGGATTTGCTATGGTTCATGTGCTGACCTTTTTTTTTTTGAGATAAAGTTCACGCGCTGACCTGTCGCCTAGCAGTATGTGTTCAGTACATGGTTCACCTCAATAATCGGCTAGTTGCTTTTTTTTTTGAGACAATAATCGGCTAGTTGCTGGTGCAATTAGCAACGGACACGAAGTACTGGGCCAGGCCCAGTGAACAGTTAGAGCCACGCGCCTTGACCGGCCAGTGGAACCCGTTTCTCCCCTGCCTCTCTCTCTCTCTCTCTCTCTCTCTCTCTCTGGCAAAAAAAGGTTGAAGCAGCCTGTACGGACATGGACTCCCCGTCGTCGCCGGCGGCAGCAACGCCACCGGCCACCGGAGGTAACCTTCTCTGCTCTACTCCCTCTATGCGATGAAACGCCTCGATCGTTGCCTCTTAGATCATGAGAAAAGTCCATTGACCCCCGTACCAGAACGAGAGGCAGGGGTTTACTTAGGGTTTGGTCGGAGACAGAGGGGAACCGACTCTAGGAATTCGAAATTTGAACAGACTCTTACGGGGCCAGTGCTGATCCATCGAGAGACATGCTTCTTCTTTTCTCCCCCTTGCTGCCAGCGAGTTGAGGTGCCAAGAGCACAAATCTGGAGCTTAATTTCGATGTCATTGGTTCAGTTTTTTCCTCTCTCGAACAAATTGGTAGTGATTAGATTTGGGAAAGTTGTGGCTACTCTCGGGTGTAGGTACACCCGAGTTTGCAAAACTTCGAAAATTGTGATAAAACAAGGTCCAAAAAATCTGAAATCCTTGAGACAACAAGCTTCATCAAGTGTTTGAACTTTTTGCAAAGTTTCAGCTAAAAACAACATCCAAGGAGCTCTCACACAAAAAAAACAAAATCAATGCTCAAACAGTGCGCAAACTTAGAACATTGATTTTTTTTTTTTGCCGAGAGCTCCTCTGATGTGTTTTTTCGCTGAATTCTTGCAAAAAGCTTGAACATTTGATGAAGTTTCATGTCCCCAAACTGCAGATTTTTTTGACATTGTTTGATCATGTTTTTCTTTTTTTTTCAAACTCGGGTGTACCTACACCCGAGAGTAGAAAAGCTGGTCTCGATTTGAAACATCTGTATCAGTTATTGAAACATGGCCAAGCGAAAGGAAATGAAGGCATGAAAAGGCACTAAGATTTTCAGGCATTGTTCGTAAACTGCATTTGGACAGAGTTAACTCGCCCAACCGGCAGTCTCTCCCATTGGCAAATGGTGATAATATGAAGTTATACGGCTCATCAAGGTCAAGGAAACTCAAGCGATTCTTGTCATAAAGGTCGAGGGAGAGCTTTTCTGTAGAGGCTAAAGCTGCAAACCAAATCCAATGGTTCAGCTCAGAAGCATTGGCTGAAGTTAACGGGAATCTGACAGTCAATTCCTTGATTCTGTTGCCATAATGATTCTGTAAAAGCCCATTTACTTTGTGAACAAACTTTGTAGCTTCATCTGTCCACATATGTGGATTTTCATGGTAACTTGAGAGCTCTAGCATTTGCATCCTGAGATTATGGGCATTAAGGATGAGACTGTCAACGTTTTTCCAGAGGTGTCTCCATCTGGTGGAAAGACAGCTAGTCATTCCAGCTTCGCTTACAGTCAGTAGCGAAAGAATGCTGATTAAAATGTCATCTGGCAATGTACTGATCCAATCACAATTCTGCAGAAGAAATGACATGTTAGGTATAAAATTAGAAACCATGTTAAGATGACATTTTATAACTTATGTTACTACAGAAAAGCGATAATATAATTGGTGTCAGGGCTTGATTACACTTTCCATTGAGCAAAATTAACAAAATGCTTTTAGTTTCCTCGCTAATCTACGCTTCGAACTTACAGATAATTGTAAACAACATTTCCGAAAAGATAAGTGTAAACAAACATAAAAAAGAGCCCCTTTTTCTGAGTAAACCAGTTTCCATTAATTCATACTATTATTCCGTAAGTGTCTCTCTGATCAATACAGCAAGTTGAGGCAACAAATAAAAAAGAATACAGTGTAAAAACATTAATGATTTCTTACAAGTAATGACAAGTTTTTCATACTATGTAATTACACCACTGCAGACTTGAATTGTTCAACCAATGAATAATGCATAATTAGGCCACTACTTGTTTACGCCTCAAGGTTAGGTGCGATTTCGAAATTTGGCACTATACTGTCAGCTCAAAACTAGTTCAAAAGGTAGTGAAATCAAAATTTGAGAGATGATCCTTTGTGTAAACATAAATATCTTCTAACCATTCTGCTTGAGCTATAACTCTATATTGCTCAACCTCACTTCATTTATATTTTCGGAGTATTCAAACTCCAAGCAAACTGCGTTGGTGGACTAGCATGTACAGCTAACTATTGTATTCAAGCAGAAGAAATTATAGAATCATAACAATTTTGCAAATCCCATGCAGAAAATGAGTGCAAGACTTTCTGCTGAAAGAACTTTGCATGTATTTATTTTTGATATACATGTCAAAATGACTACACTAAGGCAGATAATAATGCACTAGTTCGAGGTGATACCTGGACAGTCTGCTTGACATCTTGTGTGCACATCGTCTTGTTTAGGGATCCACTACAGCGCGGCACAGCGTCGCACAACGGCTCATGTGCATGCAACCGATGCGCCGCTGACATAATTGCAGCATCACGATCATGCATGCGCCGTTGCGGCTCGGCGGATTGAACGACATGCCATCGTCGCGCTAGATGAATAGCCGGGGAAGGTTTCCGCAGTTTAAATTGCCACTTTTTCATTGCGAAACAATCATCTAGAGACAGAGATAATGATCCAGAGTTACACAACTCCATACTTTTCTATGCTCATGTTCAGATCAATGTAATAAAGGCAGAGTCTTCCCCGCATGAAGAAATGGTATTCACGCTTGTGGTGCTGATGTTTACACAACACAATAAAATTGATGACGTTACATCTTTTCAACATATAATCATTATATATATCAAAACCAGGGAAGTTAACAAACCAAGCAAATACTTTGCTAAAAGGTTCATCAGTTTCTGCTTCTTGTGAGTTCCTACATGGAAGGTGGAACCATATCTTGAAAGTTAGGTCTTAGAAATAAGCTTACTATTAATATGGTCTCAGATTGTTCCACGGATATTTACTGACAATTCCCCTTTCTTCAATGAAAAGCAGAGCTCCTGCTTGTTACAGTCCAAAAGCTGGAGGGTGCCTGTTATGGTTTTCATCCCCTATTGCTGCTAATCTTGGGTGGTGCAAATAGAAATCGATCCACAGCCAGTTCGTATTGGCAATTAGTTCGATATGATCATTTATTATAAGCTTGTGGAAATTTCCTTTCATACTCCGATATGATCATTTATTATAAGCTAAACAGAGAAGACATAAATTTTGCTCCAATTAGTTCGCACTCCTACATCATGGCAATCCCATCACCACACACAAATCTAATGAGACCAGCTTTTCTACTCTCGGGTGTAGGTACACCCGAGTTTGAAAAAAAAAGAAAAACATGATCAAACAATGTCAAAAAAATCTGCAGTTTGGGGACATGAAACTTCATCAAATGTTCAAGCTTTTTGCAAGAATTCAGCGAAAAAAAACATCAGAGGAGCTCTCGGCAAAAAAAAAATCAATGTTCTAAGTTTGCGCACTGTTGTCCTGAAAGGGAATGTTCTAAGCTTTCAAGAGACCAGCTATTATGGTTAGTTGTTGTGCTCTCAAGACTGTGACACTAGAATACTGCCATGAATTGATTTGTTTGACGATTGCTCAACCACAACTGTTGACGTTGGTTGTTATTAACTGCAATAGCTTAATTAGTGTCTGTATTAAAGCTGATGCCCTTGAGTATTTGGAGTACATGGGGCACAAGGTAATTATTGAGTATGAATATGCACCATTTCTTCATCTACTCCGTGTTTGTTATATGGAGAAGAATGGATGCCCTTTAGACTTCATAAGCGCACTTCCTAAGCTTCCAAAGCTGGAAGGGCTGATCTTGCGGTGTCCTGCGCCAGTACAAGTATGTAATATTTCTACCCCTTGGTTTGCATGACCATTTTTGGAAACTGTCTACATGCTGAATTATCTCTTTCTTTTTTTACTCTTACTAGGTAGCCCGTGCGCTGCAGAACATTTTCAGGTTTGCTAATCTAAAGACAATCGTATTCTTTCTCGTGAGATCTTGGAAAGGGAGCATTTGCTCGCTTGCCTATCTCCTTAAAGAAACTCCCTTGCTCGAGTATTTTTGGCTACATGTAAGCTGCGCACTTGTTATTTCTACACACTTTGCATCCGAACATGTCAAGAATTTTTTTACCTTTCCATGCTTGTTCTCATATTAGCCAGCTTATCCATGCAGGGTTTCGGCAAGCTCAAGGAACCTAGTGAGCTCAACATGACATGGCCCGAGGATCTGACGTTTGCGAGGCTCCACAATATCACAATCAAAGGGTTTAGCGGGGAATCGGAGCTGATGGAGCTCCTCTACTTTATGCTGACAAGGGCGCCCGTGCTGGAGACGTTGGAACTTGAGACGCCCGTGCTGGAGAAGTTGGAAGCATGGTTCGTCAGGAAGAAGAAGCACAAGTTGCAAGACGAAGAGAGGTGCCGTTACGCGAGAGAGATGGCCTTGACACATCTGGCTCCTAAGGTTCCATCCACCGTGGCGTTCAGCATCACCTGACCTTCCACGCTTGCTGAAAAATGACGCGTCTGTTCTAGATCATCAGCGAATGACGGAGGTACTACCTTGAGCTTATCACATGTTATGATGGTCTCTTATATCACCAAAAAGAAAGTTGACAGACATGGTTGATTAGTTTGTTTTTTTGCTGTGCGGCGCGAGTCTTTATTTTTTTTGAAGAAACCTCTAGTGCTAAAATTCCTATAAACAATGTGTACGATGTAGTTTCCATTATCTAATATAGGCAGGGTATCCATATTTCCATGTGAATATCAGGGGATCAAACCGTCACAACGACCATAACATTTGCTCTTCTTTTTTGTTTTGCCGCGCACATCATGAATACCATTGTGTATTACTTACTGTGCTTTATGGAGAAACAAAGGGCATTTAGAGCATCTATAACCGGAAGCTCAAACGCCCGTGAGCAGCCTAGTGACTGCCCTGTCAAGAAAGAAATTGCCACCCATCCCATAGCCAGCCCAAATGTCCAGGTTGTTCAGCACCACTGAAACCCAGTGTCAGGACTGAACTAGGTGTCGATTAGTTTCAGTTAGCTGTAGCAGATCAAGAGAAAACGCTTCAGAAGGGATGGACGGCTATGATAGCTCCTTGCAGTTACCGCGCGTCGCTAGCCGTTAGATTGAACTGTACCTTTACCGTTATCTCTTACTGTACTGTTTCACCCCGTTGCCGGGAGCTATCGCCTATAGAGCAGCCGGGCCGTGGCTGGCTCCAGCATTATCGTTTTTGCTAAGAATCGCCATGATGGCCAAGTAAAGTCATACACATACATTTATATTCGAGATCTGGGTGGAAATTCCCCAATCCTCTTCTTCCAAATCCCTAGATCGCATCCCCAAACTAGCTAGGTCCTGACAAATTGGTATCATGAGCAAGCGTTCCTCGGCGGAAGCGAGTGAAATCGGGGCGAATTTTTTTCTCTAGCAAGATCCCCACCCTATTTCCCACCCTAATTCTTCTGATCGGCGGCGTTTCGCAAGAGGCGTGGTGTCGGGGCTGTAATCAGGAGGCGGTGTGTGGAGGCGCTGGCGGCGGCGATTGTTCGGGTACAGATCAGTCGAGCAGGAGTGGTTGATCGGGCACATCGCCTGATCGGTAAAATCCCGCGTCCAAGCACTAATCCGTGTACCTTGGAGGCATGGATCGTGGCGGCGGCAGGATCTGAAGTCGAGCAAGGGTTGCTGGACATCCAGTGGTAAAATTCCTAAGCCCCACTTCAGATCAAGGTGATGGGGCGCGCAAAGACAATTGACGAGGCAGATCTCCAAGAGTTGTTGTCTTTGCGTGAGGATTTTGGAGTTTTACAGAAAGATCAAGTTCAGATGCAGGCTGATATGGCGAAATTGCACGATGATGTTCACTCTGTCAGTTCCAAACAGGGCGAAATTTCAGTGCAAGTTGGGAATGTTGAACAAGTGGTGTTGGATCTGGGCAAACAACTTTCCACAATTAATGCAGTGCTGCAAACATTGGTGAAGAACCCCATACAACGAGAGGCAACTGATTTACCTTCCAGCTCACAGCAAGTTCCTAAATCACCAACAGGGCATCAGGAGCAAATGCAGAGCCAAATGCTCAGAACAGAACAACTCAAGAAGCAACTAGAAGCAGAAAAAGAGAAAACAAGACAGCTGGAAGAGTTGCAGATGCAAAACTTACCTCCTATCAGAACTAGTAGACCAGCAGCACCTCCTGGATTTAATCAGCAGGGCAGAACAGAGCAAGCAAGCCCATTAGAAACACAACTGACAGCTAGGCACAATGCTTATACCCCTGCATTTCAGCAACATTTCCAGCAAAACAGAGATAGGCAGTTATGGCAGGGTTATGCAAAAACCTATGAACAGGACATGCAGAGCCAGTTCATGAAATCTCTGACAAAAGGGCCTAAAATGGATTTTCCTATATTTGACGGTGAAGATCCAGTGGGTTGGATTAGGCAATGTAACAAATACTTCCAAATGTCTGGAGCACCAGAAGAATATAAGGTTTCCTTGGCACAACTATACATTATGGGGAAAGCAGATGTGTGGTTGAGGAGGTCAGGATTGTTAAAAAAGAAAGTATCCTGGAAAGAATTTTGCACAAAAATCACCAAGAGGTTCACTGCACAGGGTTCTTATGATTTAGCTGAAAAGTTCAATTCAGTTAAACAGTTTAACAGCACAATATCTGAATACACAAAGCTCTTTTAAGATCTCATGGCTGATGTCCAGGAAAAAAATCCAGAGCTGGGAGAATCTTGGTTTGTCAGATGCTATGTCAATGGATTGAGAGATGGCATCAAATTCCAGATCAGACCCTTGAGACCACAAACACTAACTGATGCATATTGGTTGGCTAAAGATGTGGAGCCATGCCACCCACCAATATCAACAGTTCCCAAAATAAATACTGTTCCCTATAGCAACTACTATCAGAAATCAACTGGCAGTTTTCCTCCTAAGCAGAACATCACTCCCCCTCAGCAACAGTTACCTATCAGGCAAGCTGAAATCCCTGTTAACAATACACAGAAAATAAGGAAAGTGGGAGAGTGTTGGAGGTGTGGAGACAAGTGGGTGCATGGTCACAAGTGCAAACTAGTGCCAACTGTACATGCCATGCAACAAGAAATAGAAGAGCAAACAACTTATGATGTGGAAGAACAACAGTTTGAGGAGCAAGTGGAACCAGTATATGAAGGAGATCAAGCTATGTTCATATCTACCTTTGCAATGGGACAACAGCTGGCAGTGCCAACTCCAACAGTGATAATACATATTAGTGGAAAAAGGGCAGTAGCTTTACTTGATTCTGGCAGTACTACTTCTTTAATTAATCAGGATTTTGCAGTTAAAGCTAACTGCAACATGTTGCATGTTAAGCCCAGAAACATTTCAGTAGCTGGAGGGGGTATACTATTATCTGATGCAGTGGTTTCTAAATGTAAATTTCAGATAGCTAAATTTACACTGTCTCACAACTTCAGAGTAATACCTCTACCCAGCCATGATGTTATCCTAGGATATGATTGGTTTACTGCTGTAAGTCCAGTATCATTTGACATACTTGCACAACATTTGGATTTACTCATGGAGGGAAACAAACTATGTCTACGGCTATGTTCTCAATTGCTGCTAAGCTGAAAGAAGTGCCACCAAAGAGAGTGGACAAACTGGTGGAAAAGGGACCTGAAGTTTTTCTCTGTCAAATCAATAATATACTGATGGATGCTCCTGCAGATTTCAAAACTCCTCCACAAATACAAAAGTTACTGTTGGAATATGCAGACCTATTTGAAGAACCAAAAACACTACCACCGCAGAGAGCTTTAGACCACAAAATTCCTCTAGTAACTGGTGCTACACCACCTCAGGTCAGGCCTTACAGAGTACCTCAGCACCAAAAGAAGGAAATGGAAGAGCAACTTAAAAAGTTGCTGGCTGCACACTTGATAAAACACAGTCAAAGCCCTTTTGCAGCACCAATCCTCCTAGTTAAGAAAAAAGATGGATCTATGAGGTTATGTACAGACTACAAAGCTCAATGCTCTCACCATTAAAAACAAATTTCCTATACCAGTTATAGAAGATTTGTTGGATGAACTACATGGAGCAAAATACTTCAGAAAATTGGACTTAAGGTCTGGGTACCATCAGATCAGAATGTCACCTGAAGAAATACCAAAAACTGCCTTCAGAACATTCCTAGGGCATTTTGAATATTTGATTATGCTATTTGGACTTTCCAATGCTCCTGGCACATTTCAGGAACTGATGAACACCATTTTGGCACCTTACTTGAGGAAATTTGTACTGGTTTTCTTTGATGATATATTAATATTCAACAAGTCTCTCAAGGAACACTTGGACCATATCAAACTAGTAATGGAATTGCTCAGAGAAAATCAGCTATATGCAAAGATGTCCAAGTGTGTATTTGCAGTACAGCAAGTGGAGTATTTAGGTCATGTTATCTCTGAAAAAGGTGTAGCAACAGACCCACAGAAATTTAAGCTATAGCAGATTGGCCAATTCCTGAAAACATAACTAAACTAAGAAGTTTTCTTGGTCTGGCTAGGTACTACAGAAGATTTATTAAGGGATATGGTGTGATATGCAGACCCCTTCATGACTTGTTAAAGAAGGGCAACTTCTCCTGGCAATCTGAGCATAGTACAGCTTTCCAACAACTAAAACAGGCACTCACATCTGCTCCTGTGTTGGCTCTACCAGATTTTACACAACCTTTTGTGTTGGAAATTGATGCTTGTGGTAAGAGTATTGGAGTTGTGTTAATGCAGCAAGGAAGACCTATATCTTACTACAGTTCTTCACTCTGCCCTAGAAATGCTGCTCTGTGTACTTATGAAAAAGAGGCTTTGGCCAATTTGGAAGCTCTAAAGAGGTGGAGGCACTATCTCCTGGGCAAAGAGTTGATTATAAAAACAGACCAGCAGTCACTAAAGTTCATAACTGACCAGAAAATTACTGAAGGATTTCAGCATAAGTTGATGATGAAATTATTGGAATTTAATTTCACCATCCAATATAAGAAAGGAATTCAGAACAAAGTGGCTGATGCATTGTCAAGGCTGCTCCCCAAATGCATGGCCATCTCTGCTGCTACTCCTGTGTGGGCAGAAGAACTTGTTGAAAATTATCACAAGGACCCAGAAATCCTACAGTTGTTGGAGAAATTGCTACTGAAGAAAGACCACACAACATCAGATTATTCCCTTACAGCTGGCATTATAAGATACAAGGGAAAAAATTTAGTGGCCAATATTCCTGAGCTGAGAAACAAACTGCTACTAGCACTGCATACCTCTCCTATAGGGGGTCACTCTAGGAGAAGAGCAACTTACCAAAGAGTAAAAAGCATTTTCTACTGGCCTGGATTGAAATCAACAGTAGAAGCTTTCATTGTTGCCTGTCCCATTTGCCAGAGGGCAAAACATGAAAACTGTCTGCAGCCTGGGTTACTAGAACCACTTCCTGTAGCTGACATGGCATGGCAACATATATCAATGGATTTTGTTGAAGGTCTTCCTAGTTCTCATGGAAAGGATGCGATCATGGTAATAGTAGACAGATTTATTAAATATGCACATTTCATTCCCTTGTCTCATCCTTATACAGTACTCAGTGTGGCTCAAGCTTTTGTGGATAATATAATTAGACTGTGTGGCCCTCCCGAGATGATCATATCTGATTGGGACAGAATTTTTACTAGTCAACTATGGAGAGATATTTTTGCAGCACTCAAAGTAGAACAGAGCTACAGCACAGCATACCATCCAAAAACTAATGGTCAGGCTGAGAGAGTAAATCAGTGCCTGGAAACCTACTTGGGATGCATGACAACTTCAACACCTAAGAAATGGTTTTCTTGGTTATCTCTAGCTGAATTCTGGTACAACACTACCTACCACACAACAATCAAGATGTCCCCCTTCCAGGCTTTATATGGTTTTCCTCCACCACTAATCTCAGAGCTGGCCATTCCTGGTCCTGATGATCCAGAGGCACAAGACTTTCTGTCAGCCAAACAACAAATCTTGGAACAACTTAAAGAGAACTTGTTGTTGGCTCGGAATAGGATGAAGAAATTTGCTGACACCAAAAGAAGTGAAAGAACTTTTCAAGTGGGAGATCCTGTATACCTCAAAATGGCACCTTATAGATTAGCCGCATTTGGATTTAGAGGGGCACTGAAATTACAGAACAAGTTCTATGGGCCTTTTCTGGTGACACAAAAAGTGGGCAATTCTGCATACAGATTACAGTTACCAGATACAGTGCAAATACACCCTGTTTTTTATGTCAGTCAGTTGAAGAAACACATAGGGGACAAGTCCATTCCAAGCCCTAATCTACCATTGGTGAATGCGGACGGTTCAGTGAAAATGGGGCTAGCAGAAGTGCTTCAAGTTTGTCAAGTTCCTAGGTGTAATGCACCAGTGGTCTAGTGGCTGATTCGATGGGTTAACTTACCACCTGAGGATGCAACATGGGAGGATGCGGACTTCATCAAGTACACTTACCCCGAGTTCTTCAGTACCACTACACGCACATGGAGGCGAGAAGCAACATCATCGTGAGGACACGTCGAATCTCAAGAGGGGAGCAATGTCAGGACTGAACTAGGAGTCGATTAGTTTCAGTTAGCTGTAGCAGATCAAGAGAAAACACTTCAGAAGGGATGGACGGCTATGATAGCTCCTCGCAGCTACCGTGCGTTGCTAGCCGTTAGATTGAACTGTACCTTTACCGTTATCTGTTACTGTACCATTTCACCCTGTTGCCGGGAGCTATCGCCTATAAAGCAGTGGAGCTGTGGCTGGCTCCAGCAATATCGTTTTTGCTAAGAATCGCCATGATGGCCAAGTAAACTCGTACACATACATTTATATTCGAGATCTGGGCAGAAATTCCCCAATCCTCTTCTTCCAAATCCCTAGATCGCACCCCAAACTAGCTAGGTCCTGACACCCAGCCCATATGTGGGTGGATATGAGGTGAACTGTACACACCTGCCACGCCAGACTAGCTCACACCGGCCTGACCCGCCTCACATAAATCTCATACGGACCAAATCCCTAGCTCACTCCCATCCGCTCCGCTTCCTTTCTCACTCCACTCCGTCTGCTGCCATCCCCGTGGCACCATGGCCAGCTGCGACAGTGAGGTGGACCTGTTGATTGGGACGTGTTGGTGGAGGAATCAAGTGATTCACCTTCCTTTCCCACTCCGTCCGCTGCCATCCACGTGGCACCATGGCCGGCTCCGGCGGTGAGGCGGAACCGTTGACCGGGACATGTTGTTGGCGGAGGAATCAAGTGACGCACCAGACGATGAGGAGCTCGCACTCTGCAGGCCATACTACGAAAAACAACTAATTTTCCATCAGGGGGCGTCTTTGCCGTCAGCTTTTCATCGGGCATACAACAAAGAAAGGGTTTGCTATCATTAGCGGGCGGCAAAGAAAAACTGATGGAAAAATAGACTTTGCTGTCTGCGGAAAAATACAGACGACAAAGGGCTCACTTTGCCACCTGCAACAAAAATCACATACGGCAAAGAATCTTGGATGGATACGGAGGGGTCATGAGCTCCGGGCCGCCCTCGGTCACCCGCGAGCCTCCATGCCCGACTGCGTCAGCTCGTCGTGGTCCACACTCGTCCAAGTCCGTCGCCCTCCTCGTGTGTCCCTTCCCCCTCCGCACTGCTGAGCCAGCGGAGACAGACGATTAAATTAGACGCACGGGCCGCATGCCATGTGAGGTAGATGGCACGCAAAGGCGGTGGAGGTAGGTCCTAATCGCTCATGCCACAGGTCTTGCAGGTCCATGTCCGTCGAGCCGGAGGACAACCTCCTCCGAGATGCCATTCGCTGGTCATTGGCCTTGGCGAAGATGGACTTCCGCCGTTGTCATGAGAATGCCAAGGCTCTCTGGCTCGGCATCGAGGAGTCCGAGTGGCTCACCAAGGAGTAGGCGGCCGACACTGCGGTGACCCAGTATACCACTGCATGGTGTTGTATGCGAGTCATTCATATAACACCCATAAGACACCACTCATGAACCTTATACCCCTCCGAGTGTAACAAAAGAAACACAGCGGGTCCAAACCACCATATTTGTTACAAACATTATTATAACCTAATTCCATTGTTAAATGGTTCAAACTACTGGTGCCAAAATGTGGGGTACACTATTGATCATGTGATCACTTATTTAGTTCAAATCATGCTCCACATGATCGGTCTTGTTGTTATTACTACTTCTACACTACTCTTGTTGTCCTAGGTCTTCTCCTCAGTTGTCAGCTCCATAGGTGATAACATAATCGACTCCTTCAGCACCTCCGGAAAGGTATAATTCCTCGTAGAAGTACTCCCCAGTACTATTGGGGTCTTTCGGCATCTCCTCCAAATATTTGGAGTCTAGAGAGGGTTAGAATACAATGGATGAGCACAAGAGGTACTCAACAAGTCCATAAATATTGTGAGGTGGAAATGCACTATAGCTACTACTGTTTCTAAATAGGTCTCAACAATAATTTTGGAAAATATATGGAGAATTAAGTTTTACCTAAAACATGTGGTCATCAGACTTCACAGGTTGCTAGAATCTTCGCTAGACTCCTTTTCCACTGTGTTCGCAGATCATTCCCTGGTCAGGGAGTGACAAGCCACAATTCATTATACTCTAGAGAGGTGCGCTACTTTACCCGCGAGCGATTAACTTGACCCTTTTGCCAGGTAAGTAACCTTGCGCATCCAAGATATGTAGTTGGGTCTAAGATTCTGAGTTTTTCTCCATTCGGCGTCTGTTGTAGCCCCTTCCCGAGGCTCTTGAGGTATTCCCTCAGTGTCCCGAGGCTCTTGAGGTATTCCCTCAGTCTCCCGAGGCTATTGTTTATACTCTAGAGATAGCGATTCATGTTCGCTTGGCGATAAAGGATTCACGGGCCTTCATCGATAAGGAAATCACGGCTCCTTTAAGCCGATAAGGAATCACGAACCCATTAACGCAGAGATTCACGTCCCCCTTGGCAATAACATGTGTGAAGTAACATACACCTGTTGGGCTACACCAGGTGCATTAGCTGCAATAAAATTTTCCCTACCCACAGAACAATCAGGAACATTGCTACAAGAGATGGATCACTGGTCGTTAGCACTAGACGCATAGTGCCGTGCAGCGGAAGTGGAGTTTGGGCAATCAGGGCCGGTCCATACATATTCGGGGCCCTGGGGCGAGACGACAAAATGGGCCCCTTATGGACAAATAAAAATTCGGAGTGTATTGTATTTCAAAAGCAATTCAGTACATAGCATAGATTCATGGTCTACAGAACTACATTCTTATAGTATGGAAAAAATATAGTTCTACAAAAGATCGCTCTTCTAAGGGGCACAAAGAGACAATCACCTCGCTCTTCTAAGTATGTAAACCTTGTCAAATCTGATAGCAACTTGTAGTGTTTGTGTTATCATGAGATATAATGTTAATGCATGAGAACTTACATTAGATTCTATTTTCTCCAATCTGTTCGTTACTCGATGTCTTCACCTGAAGAAAACGTCTCCAAGGCTTCCTGAATATGATGATCGGATATGTACATCAATATTTATTTCATCCAACTTTGCTTTCTCAATGCATAAAGTAGCAAGACCATTCAATCTTTCCTGTGACATTGATAATCTCAAATAGTTTCTCAATAAATTCAACTTGGAGAAACTGCGTTCAGCTGATGCTACAGTGAATGCTACAACAAATAAAATGTCAATTGAACCTTTCTCTGAGTTTACCAGTTCATCTCTTAAGTTTTTTTCACTTCCTTTTCTCATTGATTAATTTTTTTAAAAGATATGCCACCAAACAATTGCAGAAAAATAGTCAATACAAGGAACAAAAACACCTGAACATGAGCATATGGCTTGATGTCGAATTTGTTGGGGAACGCGGTAATTTCAGAAAATTTCCTTCGATCACGCAAGATCTATCTAGGTGACGCATAGCAACGAGAGGGGAGAGTGTGTCCACGTACCCTCGTAGACCGAAATCGGATGCGTTTCAATAACGAGGTTGATGTAGTCGAACTTCTTCGTGATCCAACCGATCAAGTACCGAACGTCCAACACCTCTGCGTCCAGCACACGTTTAAGTCGATGACGTCCCTCGTACTCTTGATCCAGTTGAGGACGAGGGTGAGTTCCGTCATCACGACGGCATGGCGACGGTGATGATGACGTTACCGGTGCAGGGCTTCGCCTAAGCACTACGATGGTATGATCAAGGTGTGTAACTATGGACACTACAAAAAAAAGACACATCCATGACATTTTGGGCCGAACAATTTTTTTTCTGTCATACATATGACACTTCTATGACGATAATTGTGACAAAACCCGGTATCATCATAGATGTGGTGGGCTCCTACTTCTATGACAAAAAATCATGACAGAAAATGGGCTTTTCGTCCTGGGCGGGCCAGAGACGCAGCTGCATGACATTCTCTGGGCCATCCATGACGGAAAAAATCATGGTAG
This sequence comes from Triticum aestivum, assembly GCF_018294505.1. Lineage (NCBI taxonomy): Eukaryota > Viridiplantae > Streptophyta > Magnoliopsida > Poales > Poaceae > Triticum > Triticum aestivum. Next base: position 706,097,001 of record NC_057810.1, on the reverse strand, counting down.
AAGCGAGGGCGAGGAAAATTTCGGGGAGTTCCCAGTTACGGTGGGAGGTCGGGGGCCGAGCGATGTGCGTTTCTCTCGTACACGTACGCGCGTTTGTGCGAGGCGTTGGCTCTAACTAAACCCGAGTGAGGCGTTGGGCTCTAACTGAACCAGAGCGATTGCACTACAGGCTACGCGTTACTGAACCCGAGCAATCGATCGATGGATGTTAACTGAACCCGATCAAGTGATTCCTTCGCTACTGCTGCTAACTGAAGCCGGTCGATTGAATGAACAGTGAGCGTTGCGGGGGGGGGGGGGGTGGATGAACAGTGAGCGGTGGGAGTGGATGAACAGGACCCGAGGTGTTGCCTCTGGATGAACAGGACCCGTGGTGTTGCCTCTGGATGAACAGGACCCCGATCGATCGAGTCGGTTGGGGCTGGATGAATAGGACCCCGTGCAGGGCCAGATGAACAGGACGACCCCGTGGAGGGTTGGATGAACAGTAGACGGTGGAGGGGTGGATGAACAGTAGCCCGTGGAGGGGTGGTTGAACAGGAGCCCGTGGAGAGGGGTGGTTGAACAGGAGCCGGTGGAGTAGCGTGCGGTGGAGGCTGGATGAACAGGAGCCCGTGGATGAATAGTCCCATGTGGAGGCTGGAGGAGGTCGACGGTGGATGAACAGTAGCCCGTGGAGGCTGGAGGAGGTCGGCGGTGGAGATGAACAGTATCCCGTGGAGTCCCGTTTTGCGGTACGCCACACCCCTCCCGATTAACAGGACCCCCGTTTCGACCGTAGAGCTCCAACACAAGTCCATTTCGTCTGTTTTGCGGTACGCCACACCCAACCCGATTAACAGGACCCCCGTTTCGACCGTAGGAGGTCCATTTCGTCTGTTTTGCGGTACGCCACACCCCTCCCAATCAACAAGACCCCCGTTTCGACTGTAGGAGGTCTGTTTCCACCGTTTTGCGGTACGCCAGACCCCTCCCGATAAACAGGATCCCGTTTCGAACGTGGCCGGTCGAACACAAGGCCGTTTCCTCCGTTCTGTGGTACGCCAGGCCTCGTTTCCATCGCATGTTCCATCCAAGCCCTCCCGATGAACACGACGATGCATTCCGTTCCGACCCAGCCAGTTGGCTCCCCATGAACACGATGACGACGCTGTTTCTCTGTTCCGACCCAGCCATGTACATGAGCCCTGGCCGTATGTATGCGCGAGTAGGCGTTCGAGACCCCGCCCGTATGTACACATACGTGGCCGTATTTTCTTTCTTGCACACTGGCCGCTGTACGTACGTGTACATGCTACGTGCGTGCCTCTACTACGACACGTGCGCGCCTCTACATCCACCAGTATGTACGTACACGTTCGAGACCATAATGACAATGCTACGTACGCTTCGACCAGGTGGGTCCTGACTGTCAGGCACTTCCTTGCGTGCGAAGATGTAGCTGGTGGCTCCCAGCAGTGAGGGGTAAACGTTTTTTTCGCGAAATACAGTGGCCCGTCTGGTGGGTCCCAGCTGTCAGGTGAAGGAATCATTATTTTCCGTGTAATAAGGAGGCACTTCCTTGCTGCGGTCGTGGACCCAGCTCTCAGCCTCTCCACGTACAGTCCACGTCCGATGGAAGTCGTTCCTTGACCACGTTGACCATGCCGCGCCGAGAGCACCACGGTGGTGAACGACGGTGAGGCCTAGGAAGGGGACGATGGGGAGACGGGGAAGACGCGACAGTGGAAGTCCGCGCGGAGAGGAATATGAGGGTTCATTGGTTCGGCTGCAGTGTGAAGCTGCCGTCAGCGCAGGGCCTGGCCAGCGGTAGGAATAGTAGGGGGCGGTGTGGCCTCCGCGGCAGCACAGCCGGCCACGGGAGGCAGGAGCATGCGACACGACCGGTGCTGCTTTGGGCGGCTGGAGCAAGAAGACCAGAGGTTGAAGAAGTACTACGGCCATTGGATGGACATCGTGCGATCACTGCAGCTAGAATCGCTTATATTGACTAAGTTGACAAAGCCCTTAGTTTTTTTAGCAAAGACAAAGCCCTTGGTAAGCGTCAACTTAGTAGGCCCACAACTCGGACTTCGCAGAGAACATATAGCCCATTTGCGATTTGTAAGAACGTACAGCCCATTTTTTAATTCTAATGGAATTTACTATAGCCCATTTACAGTTTGTTAAAAGTACAGCCCAACTTCTAGCTAGGACAACGATTAATAATTTCAAACAACCACTCAAAACAGAATTAAAAAAAATCCCACATTTTGATGGGATCCGAAATATTTTTATCCGAAATTTCTAGTCAGGTTAAATATAATTTCAAAATAAAGTTGTATTACGTTAAAATCCAATGAAATATTGCGCGCGCAACAAGTAATGAAATTAAAATTTTCAAATTCCAAAAATAATATATTTTTAAACTAATTACGTGTTTGGTGCATAGTTCCTGCCCAATTATTATAATTACATCCCATTTATTATTTCTTAAAGTCCATTTTCTTGTTAAGCCTAATGCATACCTCCTAGGAAAGTTTGCAACCCAGCGGGGCAGAGAATAACAAGTTGACCCGGATATTGTGTACAACTGTTGGCCGAGTTGCATTGCTGATGTTGAAAAAAAAGGCATGTGTAGTACAGTACAACCTAACATGGTTACTCAGTCCACATTCAGTGACGCCGGAAAGGCCCAAACAAGGCTTCTGTACAACTTTTTGAAGTCACTGAGCTCAATTAATAACTTCAGAAAAAAGTTAGATTACAGTGGAACCTAATTAAAAGCTGTCACGAGCAAATAAATAATTCAACGGGTCCCACTTGTGCGTGTGCGCGTGTGTGCGTGTGTGTGTGTGTGTGTGAGAGAGAGAGAGAGAGAGAGAGAGAGATAGAGACATAGAGAGAGAGACCCATCGGTCGATGCTCGTAAATACATCTTTCAGCCATATGCATTGTTGATGCTCAGTAAAAACTCATATAGTTGACACAATCATATAGAACATCATAGCACACTGAACTTGCATACAAAAATTTCACGCAGGCGGCACAATCAGGATGGAAGCAGTGGATCGCTACGGGAAGGGCTATGTTGAAACCAACGAAGTCGTACATAATGGTTCATCATCTTTATCAATGACGGGGAAATATCTTGAATGTTGTGCAAAGAAAACAGACAGACAAAACAATAAGTTCTTCTAGCACATTAAGTTGACCTACAACCCTTTCTAAAAAAAGTTCAAGTACAAAATTAGAACAGTCACAATCAAATGTACTGGCATATTAGTGCTTCACACCCATAACTCGGATTTAACTAGTATCTGACAAGATTCAGTTGTTACCTCAAATTAGAGCACATCCAGGCAGCCAGCCCTGCCTATTCTCCCAAAGAAGCAGTGGCTTCCGCCGCGTGATGGAGTAGGCCCTGTGCCATCCATCGTTCCAAGCAACACGGGGAAAGTCTGACGTTGACTCCTGTAATGGATGTCGTCGACAGACCCTGGCACCAGTGGCGGCGGCAGGACTTCGATTGATGGATTGACCACTTCTTCGATATGCACGAACACTCGATACAGGTACATCCGTAATGTGGTCCGCGGCGGCCTTGGTGGCGATTAATAGTACAACCCTGGTTCCTCCACCAGTATTCAACACCAATCACCTTCGGTATGGTGGACGACTTCTTCATCCATGCCATAACCGTCAGAGCCCAGCTGTCTGGAGGAACAAACATACTTACGAGCTCACCTCTAAGGTCGTTGATAAGCTCGTTCATGGACTCGCTATTCCAAGCACGTCGAGGCATGCCGTGGAAGGTAAGCTTTGTTAAAAACTCAAGCTCAGAGGGTACCGAGCCCCATCATGGATGCCACCGATCAAAGCTCACCAGCGCGCCATCGCAGAACAAACGCCAGGAAGATTCGAACACACGACTGCAGTCGAAAGTTGTCCGGAACCGGACAAAGAAATCAGCCGGTGCCGGACAGACTTTGACTAGCAAGTCACTTATTTGGATGCCGTGCACAATGCCAAGAGCTTTGACAAGGTCATCCGGCGAGACGGGAGGCCGGTCGCCATTGATGGTTACCATCAGCACTTTGCCGGCAAACTGGTCATCAAGCGCCACCATGCCACTGTTGAGCGACAGCACGCAGCGACCGAAGGCAGGACGGACCTCAGGATCTCTGGCTCGGAGGTCCGCGTCGACCGGCGACATGATAGTGCACTTGAGTACAAGGAGTACAGGATGGAGATTTGGGGGAACTGGAGTAGGAATCGAGATTCCAGAGGTGGGAGAGGGGCGGGAGACTGGGGATGAAAAGGTAGTATGAATTTTGAGCACGCGCCAATATGCTCTCAGCGTGCAAGCGCACGAAAACACCGGTGGCGCCCACATGTCGGCCTAAGAGTCCTTATTCTTTCTTTTTTGGAGAGCTCGACCTTTTTTTAGGATCTTTTGAGAGCCCGGCCTAAGAGTCATAATTGACATATTTGGCATTGCGTTACTACTCGGCCCATATTCAACGACACCTCACTGGCCCAAACAAGTGTATATCATCGAAAATACACTGAGCTCAAATTATATAACTTGAAAAAAGGAGATATACTTTGAACACTGGAGAATGGTGATGCCCTCATTTAGCCCACCAGTAGTTCGAGACAATAAACAGTTTGAAACAACGATATGTACAACATTCAAACACTGTCTAGTGACTACTATTGACATAAACAGCAAGACATGATAGTTCATAAGAAGTCTTGCTACACCACCAAAACGCACCCATCTGCAGCGCTCAGACTCGTGATCCAGACGAGAATGACATTCTAAACAGAAGCAACTATTACATAGTAAGAGTGACATAGACGAGGATGACCAAATGACAAGGAATATGCATAACAAAAGAAAGAACTACCCATCCAGAACCAGTAGCAAAGACAACAAAGTCATTCGAAGAGATGATCCAACACCATCATAATTTACAGCCCCGCTTCAGCGACCAGTGGTCCGAAGACACCAGTACTCCACCCTTTCGATGCAACAGCCCAATTACCTATCAACCTGAAGGCTTGAACCACATCACCACCTGTCGTAATTGAGACATCACTACTAGGGAAAACCCTAGTAGTAGCGCGGGTTTTGAGGCTATCAGCAGCGCGGGCACCCGCGCTACCAATAAGGCGCTACAGCTAACTGTTAGTAGTAGCGCCGTCTGTACCCGCGCTACTACTATTGACTATATCAACAGCGCATTTTCGCAACGCGCTACTATTAGTTAGCTGTAGTGATTTCCTGAGCCCGCGCTACTGTTATATCTTTCACCATTTCCCCACTCCAGCTTCAATAAACTGCAATTTCCAGATACTAGGTACTACTAGATATCAATTTCATCAAGCATTATAGGTACTAGGTACTACTAGATATCAATTTGAACTAAAACCATGACGAGTAATTTGGAACCGAGGGAGTACTAGATAACAATTTCATATATACTCAACATGCATCCTCAAGCAGTACAAGGTGACATCGACGACGATCATCATATTTAGTTCTAGATGATATCGATGACGATCATCATATGTAGTTCTACATGATATCGACGACGATCATCATATATAGTTCTAGATGATATAGCCACACACACACATATGTAGTTCTAGATGATATCGACGACGATCATCATCCTCAAGCCTGGGCGGTGGGTGTTCCTGATAGTAATTAGGATGGCCTGTCCAACATGAAGATTCTTGCCAACGAGGAATCTCTTCCACCCAACCGAGTTTAAGTGTGTGCGACCGTCTGTGTCCATGCGGTAAGTACAGGTGGTGACGGAGCCCCTTGCGGTAAGGCGTAGTCCAGCTGAGCCTTCTTCATCAGGCTCGATACCACAACTCACAGATAGGTTCTTTGGCAATTTCTGAATAAGAAAAACATATCAATTAATAAATAGCCTCACACATACTCTTGCAAATATATTTCTATTAAGTCTAGATTTCTACACTATCAAAAGACACAGTACTATGCATTTGTACTGATTAATCATGAATTCTACTAATAAGTATATATGGATTATCTACACTATTAATAGTTCCTTGGATTCTACACTAATAAGCATGTGATCAGACTCTACACTAAAGCATATCAACGACTAGATTCCACACAACATATCATTGGACTCTACACTAAGCATATCATCGGATAATTTGCATTTGTAAGTATAACATACCATATCATGTCGATCGACCATGGTACTTGTCAGGCGGGTCACGAATGGCACCCCGACAAAGTCAACACGTGGTGGAATTATGTCCCATAGGTTGCACACCTCCTCCTCGCTCAGCCTCATACTTTGAGCTACGATGGCTTCATGAAGTGGGTTCTCATCATCTTCATCGAGTGGGTCCTCATTATCTTCATCATCTTCTTCATCTGCATCATCTTCATCATCTTCGTCATCTTCATCATCTTCCACCAGGTTGAGATAAATGACAGCCAGCTTGGGTATTTCTACTCTGAAGGAGAAGCTAATCAACTCACCACCTGTAAGACGCATACGGGCGAGGAAACGGGCCCATCCATCTCCTCCAATCTGCGACATATTTCATCCTTTCTCGACCTCCATAGGGTATGGCCCCCCAGGAGCCTCAAATGTCACAGTGTCTCGTCTCAGCTTGTTGAATGTCAACCTCACATTGCATGGGACAGTCTGTGTAAGAAAACAAAAATGACACAATGCAGTAATGCCAACACTAAAAGTAAAATAGTTGTTACATTTCATCTAATTTCTTACCGCCGCATGACGAAAACTCGGCTGGAAGTAGATGCCAAACAGCTTTCCAGTTGCAAGGCTGCTTGCGCACCTTGACTTGCATAGTCGACATAGTGGTGGTGGTGGTGGCGCCATTTTCCTAAAGCAATATGAGCAAAGGATTAATGATTCACTTCACAGGAAAGAAAAACAGTAGCATGTGATATTTTCCTAAAGCAATATGAGCAAAGGATTAATGATTCACTTCACAGGAAAGAAAAACAGTAGCATAGTGGTGGTGGCGCCATTTGATGGACAATTATAATCCTAAGATCTAATAACATATTAGATGACAAGGTACCACGTACCAAAGCATTTCGGTGGCACCTATTGCCAAAAAAATAACAATAAAATGGTGCATACTAAATCAACTAAATCAACTAGCATACTAAATCCACTAGCATACTAAATCAAGTAAATCAAAATGTTCTAAATCAACTAAATCAACTAGCCTACTAAATCAACTAAATCAACTAGCGTACTAAATCAACTAAATCAACTAGCCTACTAAATCAACTAGCCTACTAAATCAACTAAATCAAAATGTTCTAAATCAACTAGCCTACTAAATCAACTAAATCATATCAACTAAATCAGAATGTTGCATATGAACTAGCCTACTAAATCAAAATGTAGCAGGGAGGAGGGAGAAGGAGGGGCGACTCAAGGAGGGAGAAGAGAGTAGGACGGAGGAGGAAGGCGGAGCGAGGAGGGGCTGGCCGGCGGCGAGTGGAGGGAGAATGGAGGAGGAAGGCGGAGCGAGGAGGGGTCGGCCAGCGGCGAGTGGAGGGAGGATGGAGGAGGAGGCTAGTACCGAGTCTAGCGAGGAGGATGAGGTGACGGCAGCGTAGATCGGAGGAGGGGCGACGGGGGAGGACTAGCGGCGCGGGGGTTGAGGGGGAGATCGAGTGTGTGTGTGAGTGTAATCTGGATCGGATAGGCGAGTGGGGGGAGATGGAATGGCTTAGCAGTAGCGCGCTATAGCAAAATGCGCTACTGCTAAACGACCTATCAGTAGCGCCTTTCGCCGAGAACGCGCTACTACTATGTTAGACATAGACATAAAAAATACATTGATCATCAATTGTCTTTTTGTGTACAATCTGATTTGTCAATAGGAATCCTCGCCGGTTGGTTTAAGAACAGGCGAGGATTCCTATTGCGGTCACAGATCCTACACATAGAGTTCAATGAAGACCAAGTGCTTGTGAAAGTTGTAGAAGTAACATATTTAAGGTGGTACAAACTCTCTTCACGGAGCGAGGCGGGACTAAATTTTTGTAGTAACCTTAGTAGTAGCGATAATTGCATAAATGCGCTGCTGCTACAATCCGTAGCAGTAGCGCTCTTTGTATTAACGCGTTGCTGCTATAACTGGCCTCACGGCGGCGTCGTGGAAATTTTAGCAGTAGCGCGTCCTAGAGCGTGCGCGCTACTGATAAACTTGTTTCAGCAGCGAGTTTTGAAAGCGAGCGCTACTGCTACATAGCAGCAGCGCCTGATTTTAAAGCACGCTGCTGGTAAGATTCTGTGTATAGGCTTTTCCCTAGTAGTGCATCCAAGGATCAAAGTTAATCCGGATGCCTTTGTCATTCTCACCTTCTTTTGGCCGCAGGCTGTATCATTGACAATCAGGGGAGTTTGCTCCCGAACTCCTAGGGCTCGCCGTATAGACACAGTTTTCCATAGCAAACAGAGCCTCTCTGCCATCAAGGTCCTTGCCAATGGTGATCTCCTGGTTAATCGGATAATTGAGTCCGAGAAACAGAGAGTGTGAACCAAGGCTGTTTACCCGCCTCCAACTAAAAAATCCTGATGGCCCCAACAAGTTGGTATCCTGCTCATAGACGTAACAACCACTATCCGGATACTCATGTATTTCACGATGCTTGTATACAGTGGGGTTTTTGCAATATAAATTTTCTGGCTCATGTGTCCAAATGATCATCAGTCTTTTGCCGTCGTCTGATCGAGCAAGGAACCAGTTGTGCTTCCCTGTTTTTGGCAAAGGTGGTGTGATTACAAAGGGCAGTAACTGTAGGGACACTGCATCGTATCAAAAAGGACAGACATTGTTAATGTAAGATCAGCATTGTTCAGATTATGAGTAGGATAATGCAAGAAACATCATTGATATGTCCCTGTTGGAACTGGGAGGAAAATACACTAGTAGAAAAGGAGGCATTGGTCCAGGCCGGGTCAGCCCATTAGTCCCGGTTCAGTCCAGAATCGGGACCAATGGTGGCATTGGACCCAGTTCGTGAGCCCCGGGGGCCGGCCGGGCCACGTGGGCCATTGGTCCCGGTTCGTCAGGACCTTTTGGTCCCACTTGGTGGGACGGACCGGGACCAATGGGCCTCGCCCCTGGCCCACCACCATTGGTCCCGGTTGGTGCCACGAGCCGGGACCAAAGGCTGCCCTTTAGTCTCGGTTCATGCCACCAACCGAGACCAATGAGGTGCCTATCACTACTAGGGAAAACCCTAGCAGCAGCGCTGGTTTGGTGCTCACTAGTAGCGCGGGTAGGCGTGCTACTAATAAGGCGCTACAGCTATTGCTTAGCAGTAACGCGTGCCGGCGCGCGCTACTGCTAGGACAAATAGCTGTAGCGTTTGTTCATCCCCACGCTACTGCTAATGAAACTAGTGGCAGCGCGTTTTCTGTCCATCGCTGCTAGTATTCATTTTTTATTTTTTTATTTTTAGTGTATTTATGCGGTTTTCTCTCCATCGTACAAATATTGGTACAATACCAGTTATGAGGTTTACATCATTATGTCCAGTGTGTCAAATGAAGGTGGATTAGGTTCAAGTGGAGGCAATATGTGGTGCATGTCAAAAGTATACTACTAATCCAAACATGATCTAGTTTGGACTAGTAATACTTTCGATGTGCACCACATGTTGCCTCCACTTGAATCTAATCCGCCAGCACAAGCTATTTAATCATCATCATAGTAATTACGACCAACATTATTTATTTAATCACCACTAACACTAGCTAATAATAATCATCATAGTCATTACCACCAATAGTAGCTATTTTATCATCATCGTAAATGTGTAGCACATCATCATCCTCAAACTCATTTCTAGCTAGCTAATCACTCCTGCTGCTTTCTCCTAGGTAAAATAACATAAAACATGTGTAGCTCTCCTTCTTGATCAAGTTGGAGCATGCAGATGAACCTGTCTCCTAATCGTGGGATGCTCTTCTGTTTGCTGCTCCCTAGTACTTCTCTGCGCTCCCCCATCACATATTTGGTCCAGTCTTGCACTATTAAGCATCTATCGCTAATCTTGAATGCACTACAGTAATCTGTAGGATATCTTGGCCGTAAGCTAATAATACTCATGGTACCTTTAGTCTCGATCCCATAAGGCACAACATTCATCGGGACTCCCTGTTGAAGAACATCGTATGGTAACTTACTGTATCCACTTCGAAGTTCTCATCAAGCTTGATGTTGAATCGCCTATCATCATCTAGGAAGATTCCATCGCACAGGCCGCGCTCGTCTTCGCAGTATTTGCAAATACCGAAATCCTTTTCGTCGTTAGACATTTCCTATGTTCATCGTTAAAACATTAATTGAAAATCGATCGAAGACAAGTACCAGGATACTCAACACACAAATCTGGGGCACTCGTTATTTCCTACATATTCTGGCACAAGTCATGCCAAAATTCACGGAAAAATCCGGCATGACCTTTGCTAAAATAGGACATATCAAGCGCCTGAAATTTGCCGGAATGGAAATGAATCAACACTTCGGCAAAACATAGGCCACTCGGAGGTGTAACCTGCAAACATGACCGGCCACTTGGGCAAGCACATATCATATTTGAGCAACACAAGATATACATTTCAAAATATCTTATAGGACTCAAATTAGCATGCATTGAATAAGCAAAAGTAAATCATCTCATGCGTGTTCGTACATCGTCGAATATTATCACTAATACACCCCGAATAGTGTCATACATATAGCATCACTAATACAACTAAAACCCTAGCACATGACGGGTATCGGCGCGGGCGGTGGACACCCACAGAGAAGGAACCATCACGGGATCATAGCTCCAGTGAGATCCCTGGAGAACCTGCCAGGTATTGCAGAACCTGTGCTCCAACGCAAACAAGTAGCGACGGACGTGCGCGTCCTCCTCATTGACACGGTGACGCACCACCTCCGCGGGGTCCTCGAGCCTCTGGACCGTCACTGGCCCACGCGACCTCCACCAAAGAAGGTTCGGGTCAATGACAGGCTGGCTCCTCACCAACCTACGCCCCCGGTAGGTAGCGCCTCCCAGTACCACCCCGGCGGAGCCCAGTCCCGGACATGGCCCATCTGGTCAAGCAGGTGTCGTCCTCCACCGACTCGAGGACGAGGATGCGGGATAGGCATCGTCCACGTCGAAGCGGGAAAAATTGCTTTAACTAAAAAAATAGCAACAAGTTCTTACTAACATGTTCTATTAATTCAATTAGTTCTTACTGAAAATAAACTTACCATAAATAAAAATAAGCTAGTACCTAGCTAATTAGTACCTAGCTCTTACTAACTAATTAGTACCTAGGAACTACTACTAAGGGTTCATACTAACTAACTAACTAACACTAAATTAATTAACTAACACTAAAAATAGCCTAGGGTTCATACTAACTAGCACTAAATAGCTAGGGTTCATACTAAGCAAATTAACAAGAGGGATCGAAAGGGGAGAGTGCTTACAGAGGGCGGGAGAGAGATGGGGTCGGGGGAGATGGCGGCGAGGCGGGGTCGGGGGAGATGGCGGCGAGGCGGGGTCGGGGGAGACGGCGGCGAGGCGGGGTCGGGGGAGACGGCGGCGAGGCGGATCGAGGGAGATGGCGGCGAGGCGGGGCCGGGGGAGACGGCAGCGAGGCGGGGTCGGGGGAGACGGCGGCGAGGCTGAGGTGACGAGGGGGAGAAGAGAGAGTGGTGAATTAGGGGAGGAAGAGGAGGGAATCAGGCTGCGCGGGGGGTTAGGTGAGAATAGATATAACAGTAGCGTGCGAGGGGAAAACGTGCTGCTACTAAAATCGGTAGTAGTAGCGCCGTTTCTAGAAGGGCGCTACTACTATACCTAGCACGTCGAGAACGGTGTGGCAATTATAGCAGTAGCGCGTTCAGTTCCTGCCGCGCTACTGCTAAGGGGGTAACAGTAGCGCGGTTTTGGTAGACGCGCTACTGCTAATTAGCAGTAGCGCCTCATTTTGAGACGCGCTACTGGTAAGATTCTGTGTATAAGGTTTTCCCTAGTAGTGTATATATACCCCCTCGTGTAAGAGCAGAGCACACTGCTCTGTTTTTTCTGGCAGCCGAGGGGGAGAGGGCTTGGTGGTGCTCTAGCTCACCTCCTATGCACACAAGGTGTTCGATGGAATGCCCGAGCCACACTACTTAAGCTTTCTCCTCTCCAAGCTCGACCTCCAAGCTCCATTTTCCTCAATATTTGTCTAGGTTTAGCGGTCCATCACGCCCTGTCCCCGTCTTCACCGCCGTCGATCACCTGCGCCGATCTCATCGCCGGCACCACCGTGGTGAGCCTCTTGTTCTTATCTTCTTTCTAAAAGGAAAAATATTCTTACTTGTATGTTTAGATAGATACTTCTATTATTTTCTTACTTTTATTATTGCATCTTATATAGTGCGATGGTTTTGGTATCCGCCCCCGTCGGCCCTCGTCCTGTCTATGATTCGGATGTGGTATATATTATCTTTTCATAACTATTGGTTCATTTATTGTTTATGAAAATTATGCCGACCAACGTGACATAGATTTTATTTATCTAGGAGGTTGTTGAACCGGAAATTCCAACCGACCCTATTGTCGAGAGGTTAAATTTAGTTGAAGAAGAAAACAATTTCTTGAAGGAAAAAATAAGAAAAATTGAGGACGAGAAGATGATATTGGAGTTGCATGTTGCGGATGTCATCGATGATCACAAGATCAAGATGGATGTAATGCACTTGAAGATTAGAAATATTAGAAAATATGACGTTCATACCGAGGCTTGATATCATTATGCCGTTGGATCAGTTGTTACCTTGGTTTTACATAGTTTCAATGTATGGTTTAATTAATTTAGATGCTCTGCAGAGCTTTATGCTGTCTTGTAATTATTTTCGCTTGAAGATGAGAACTCTGTATGTACTTTGGTTTTAATGTGATGATGAACTTCTATTAATTTGGTCACTTAGTTATCTATTCATGATGTTCTGTAATGATTTTTGACACACTTAATTATATATAATGCACGCAGATGAACCGGCAATGGATGTACGATAATAGACACACCTCTGAGTACATTAAGGGCGTGCATGATTTTCTCGAAGTGGCTGAGGCAAACAAGCAGAATGGTTTTATGTGTTGTCCATGCCCTATATGTGGGAATACAAAGTCTTACTCTGACCAGAAAATCCTTCACACCCACCTTCTTTACAAGGTTTTCATGCCACACTATAATGTTTGGACGAGGCACGGAGAAATAGGGGTTATGATGGAAGACGGCGAAGGAGAAGAGTACGATGACAACTATGTGCCCCCTGAATACGGTGATGCTACTGAACATCAAGAGGAACCAGACGATGTGCACGATGATGCTGCAACGGGCGAAGCTGCTGAAGATCAAGAGGAACCAGACGATGTGCCCGATGATGATGATCTCCATCAGGTCATTGTCGATGCAAGGACACAATGTGAAAATCAAAAGGAGAAGCTGAAGTTGGATCGCATGTTAGAGGATCACAAAAAAGGGTTGTACCCCAATTGCGAAGATGGCAACACAAAGCTCGGAACCGTACTGGAATTGCTGCAGTGGAAGGCACAGAATGCTGTGCCAGACAAAGGATTTGAGAAGCTACTGAAAATATTGAAGAAGAAGCTTCCAAAGGATAACGAATTGCCCGACAATACATACGTAGAAAAGAAGGTCGTATGCACTCTAGGATTGGAGGTACAGAAGATACATGCATTCCCTAATGACTGCATCCTCTACCATGGTGCGTACAAGGATCTGAATGCATGCCCGGTATGCGGTGCATTACGGTATAAGATCAGACGAGATGACCCTGGTGATGTTGACGGCGACCCCCCCCCCCCCAGGAAGAGGGTTCCTGCGAAGGTGATGTGGTATACTCCTATAATACCACGGTTGAAACGCCTGTTCAGAAACGGAGAGCATGCCAAGTTGATGCGATGGCGCAGTGAGGACCGTAAGAAAGACAGGAAGTTGAGAGCACCCGCTGACGGGTCGTAGTGGAGAAAAATCGAAAGAAAGTACTGGGCTGAGTTTGCACGTGACCCAAGGAACGTATGGTTTGCTTTAAGCGCGGATGGCATTAATCCTTTCGGGGAGCAGAGCAGCAATCACAGCACCTGGCACGTGACTCTATGTATGTATAACCTTTCTCCTTGGATGTGCATGAAGCGGAAGTTCATTATGATGCCAGTTCTCATCCAAGGCCCTAAGCAACCCGGCAACGACATTGATGTGTACCTAAGGCCATTAGTTGAAGAACTTTTACAGATGTGGAATGGAAACGGTGTACGTACATGGGATGAGCACAAACAGGAGGAATTTGACCTAAAGGCGTTATTTTTCGTGACCATCAATGATTGGCCCGCTCTCAGTAACCTTTCAGGACAGTCAAACAAGGGATACCACGCATGCACGCACTGTTTACTTGACACCAAAAGTATATACCTGGGAAGCTGCACGAAGAATGTGTACCTGGGCCATCGTCGATTTCTTCCGACCAACCGTCAATGTCGAAAGAAAGGCAAGCATTTCAAAGGCGAGGCAGATCACCGGAAGAAGCCCGCCACGCGTAACGGTGATCACGTACTTGCTATGGTCAATGATCTACACGTAATCTTTGGAAAGGGTCCCGGCGCACTAGCTGTTCCGAATGACGCTGGGGGACACGCACCCATGTGGAAGAAGAAATCTATATTTTGGGACCTACCCTACTAGAAAGACCTAGAGGTCCGCTCTTCAATTGATGTGATGCACGTGACGAAGAACCTTTGCGTGAACCTGCTAGGCTTCTTAGGCATGTATGGAAAGACAAAAGATACAGTTGAGGCACGGGAGGACCTGCAACATTTGCACGAAAAAGATGGCATGCCTCCAAAGCAGTATGAAGGTCCTGCCAGCTATGTTCTTACCAAAGAAGAGAAGGAAATCTTCTTTGAATGCCTGCTTAGTATGAAGGTCCCGACTGGCTTCTCGTCGAATATAAAGGGAATAATAAATTTGCCAGAGAAAAAGTTCCAGAACCTAAAGTCTCATGACTGCCACGTGATTATGATGCAACTGCTTCCGGTTGCATTGAGGGGGCTTCTACCGGAAAACGTCCGATTAGCCATTGTGAAGCTATGTGCATTCCTCAATGCAATCTCTCAGAAGGTGATCGATACAGAAATCATACCAAGGCTAAGGAGTGATGTGGTGCAATGTCTTGTCAGTTTTGAGCTGGTGTTCCCACCATCCTTCTTCAATATCATGACGCACGTCCTAGTTCATCTAGTCGACGAGATTGTCATTTTGGGCCCTGTATTTCTACACAATATGTACCCCTTTGAGAGGTTCATGGGAGTCCTAAAAAAATATGTCCGTAACCGCGCTAGGCCAGAAGGAAGCATCTCCATGGGCCATCAAACAGAGGATGTCATCGGGTTTTGTGTTGACTTCATTCCTGGCCTTAAGAAGATAGGTCTCCCTAAATCGCGGTATGAGGGGAGACTGACTGGAAAAGGCACGCTTGGAAGGGACTCAATAATATGCAAGGACGGATATTCTTGGTCTCAAGCACACTACACAGTTCTACAGAACTCTACCTTGGTGACCCCGTATGTCGATGAACACAATAACAGTCTGCGCTCCAAACACCTGGAGCAGTGCGATGACTGGATTACATGTGAACACATCAGGACTTTCAGCAGTTGGTTGGAAACACGTCTCAGAGGTGACAACACTGTTTGTGATGAGTTGTACTTGTTGTCCATGGGACCATCTTCGACTGTTACGATTTGAAAAGGATACGAGATAAATGGGAATACATTTTACAGGATTGACCAAGATCAAAAGAGCATCTATGTTCATCTATGTTCATTTTTTAGTAAAGTTAATCACAAACTAGTGATTCACACAAATTTCAAAGAATTCAAATTTTAACTATTCAAATTTGAAAAAAAGTGTTTTGTTGTAACAATAGCAACAATAAGTATTTTGTTGTAAGTAGAAACAAAATAAAATAAATAAAGCAACAAAGAAAACAAAAAACAAAAAAAGTGTTTTCAAATTTGAAAACTAATGGCACTAACAGAAAGCTTATAATTTTTCTAAAACTAAAAGAAAAAAAGAATTAAAAAAGAATGCAAAAAACAAAAGAAAATAAATAATGCAAAAAACAAAACAAAAAAACTGGAAAAAAATAAATAGCAACAATAAGTATTTTGTTGTAAGTAGAAACAAAATAAAACAAATAAAGCAAGAAAGAAAACAAAAAACAAAAAAAGTGTTTTCACATTTGACAACTAATGGCACTATCAGAAAGTTTATAGTTTTTCTAAAACTAAAAGCAAAAAGAATTAAAAAATAAAGCAAAAAATAAAAGAAAATAAATAATGCAGAAAAAAACAAAAAATTGGAAAATAAAATAAAAATAGCAACAATAAGTAAAGAAAACAAAAAAAACAAAAAAATGCCTCCTACTGGCCCCCCACGGCCTGAATACGACTAGAAACTCTACCATGGGCCAGGATTCAGGCCCGTAGGAGGCCCAGTAGGCCCACACGCAGATAAGTGACCTTAGGCCCGTAAGCCTGCATTTGAGAGGAGCTCAAAGTGGTCAGCGCAGCAGCGCTTATAAACCACTGTCGAGCCCTCTCGGCTAGCGAGGTGGGACTAAACATCCCACCGCACCACGCCGCGCCAGTTCCAGAACAAGGCCATTGGTCCCGGTTGGAGGCACCAACCGGGACTAAAGGGGTGCATTGGTCCCGGTTGGTGCTACGAACCGGGACCAATGCCCCCCCTTTAGTCCCGGTTGTTGCCACAAACCGGGACCAAAGGCCGCCGCTTGCCGCCCTTTGGGCTGCCGAAAACTGGCCTTTGGTCCCGGTTGGAGGCACCAACCGGGACTAAAGGGGGCATTGGTCCCAGTTGATGCCACGAACCGGGACCAAAGCCTTTGCTACATAAGCAACACTTGGGGAATTTTTAGATTTCCCTCGCCAGTTGGACCCGACGACGCCGACGACCTCCTCGACGCCGCCAGGCTGCCCGTGCCGCCCGCTCCTCGTCGCCGTCACCGCCCGCTCCTCGTCGCCGTCGCCCCGCGCCCCTGCCTCGTGCTGGCCGTAGCCACCCGCTCCTCGTCGCTGTCGCCCTACCCCTGCCCCATCCCGCCCTCGCCGCCCCTGCCGTCGCCTCGAGATCCCCTGCTCGCGCGCGCCGCCCCAGCGCCCCGAGCCCCTGCCACGTGCTCGCCGTCGCCGTCGCCTTGCCCCTGCCCCGTCCCGCCCCGGCGCGCCGGCCCCACTGTGAGCTGCCGCTCCGGCTCTATTTTTTTATTAGTTTAATTTTTTTGTTCATATATATATATATATGTGTGTGTGTGTGTGTGTGTGTGTATATATATAATGTATATGTGTATGTATGTGGCTATATGTTTTTGTTCATATGTGGCTATATGTTTTTTTATTTTTATTAGTTTAATTTTTTTGTTCATATGTGATATATGTATATGTGTATATGGCTATAATGTATATGTGTATGTGATGTATATGTGTATGTGTCTATAATGTATATGTGTATGTGGCTAGAATATGCTAAATATATACGTCAAAAATGTTTTTTTGTTCATAGAAAGTTTTTTGTTCATATATAGAAAGTTTTTATATATGACAATGGATATATATTCGATATATATGAGAAATGATGATCCATGGAACAGGTTTATATATGCAAAAGTTACAATTTTAGAAAAGTTTTATATATCTAGCTAGGAAGGGAAGAAGAAGAAAAAGAATAATGAGAGGAAAAAGGAAATAAGAAGAGGAAAGAAAGAAGAAGAGGAGAGAAAGAAGAGGAGAAATAAATAAGAAGAAGAAAAAAGAAGAAAAGGAAGCGGAGAAGAAGAAAGGAATAGAGGAGAAGAAGAAAAAATAGAAATTAAAGGAATAGAGGAGAAGAAGAAAAAATAGAAATTAAAGGAATAGAGGAGAAGAAGAAAAAATAGAAATTAAAGGAATAGAGGAGAAGAAGAAAAAATAGAAATTATTTTTTCTATTTTTTCTTCTCCTCCTCTATTCCTTTCTTCTTCTCCTCTTTTTTTTCTTCTTTTTTTTCTTCGATCTTCTCCTCTATTCCTTTCTTCTTCTCCTCTATTCCTTTCTTATTCTCCTCTTTTTTTTTCTTTTTTTCTTCGATCTTCTCCTCTGTCATCGTCGATATACCCCCCCACCCTCGGCCCTCTCGCTCTACCAAAACTCTCGAGGACACCCAAACCCTAGAGAAAAAACGATGTTGGTCTCCTAGCCCCTCCCGCTGTGCCCCTACCCGACAAACTCTCTTGAGGCCACCCAAATTTACCAAGTTAAAAGAGCGTTGTCGTCGAGGACACCCCAAACCCTTGAAGCATTGTGTTGAGGCCACCCCAAACCCTTGAAGCGTTGGCTAGGCCACCCCAAACCCTAGAGAAGCAGCGTTGAGGCCACTAACATGATTCCTTATTGTGATTAGCTAGCTAGTTCTACGTTTGCAACTAATATATATCCATCTGTACCATGTTTGAATAATAATTGACATGTTGTAAATATTTGCAGAAACTATGGAGCACTCCCGAGACAAAGCAACAAAAGCGATGTTGGGGGAGATAATCGCAGAAGGAAGTGATGTCGTTGCGTCATTTTTCAACGACACCGTTGGTCAGGAAGGACTGGGTGAAGAAGAGGGCTATGTTCATGATGGCTCCGGCCCATTAATGCCAATACAAGAAGAGGGCTATGTTCATGATGGCTCCAGTGACCCAATGGAGGTACAAGAAGGAGACCGTGCTGACTGCTCCGGTGACCGAACCGAGTCCGGCCAGGTATATATATATATTAGTTAAGCCCGTGCTGACTAGTTAATTGATGCATTCATTGTTTTGGTATATGTACACATATTAATTAACTCTCGTCTTTCTTCCTTTTTCTAGCCCTCCGGATCGAGCACAACTTCGGTAAGGAGACGAGGTCCGAAGAAAAAGTTGAGCTCGGATGAAAAGTTTGAGATCACAGCAATCGCGTGCGACGGCGAACCAATTTAACCCATCCAGACAAAGAATGCATTTGTTGCTCAGTGTGGGGTTCTTGTTAGGGACAAGATCCTGGTCAGTATCCACCAATGGTATAAGCCTAAGGAGGAAGACCCTCAGGTGTCTTATGTCAATGATATGTAGAAAGATGATCTTTGGACTGAGCTGAAGGCAAATTTCACCCTACTGCCAGAGGAGGATCCGGAGAAGCCAGTTAAAGAGCAATTAATCAAGTCTTGTGCTCTTAAGAAGATGGCAGGCCTATTCAGGAGGTGGAGGAAAGAGCTAAAAAAGTTTGTCACCAAAGAAGAGACACCAGAATTCATCGGCAAATATGAGAAGATCAGAGATCACTGGCCCGCACTTGTGGCATACACGACATCGGAATAGAGTAAGAAGATGTCGGCGACAAACAAGCAAAATGCTGTGAAGAAGAAGTTTCACCATCGCACGGGGTCAGGTGGCTACCTGCAAGCCCGGCCTAAGTGGTCCAAGGCTGAGAATGATCTGCTTGATAAAGGGATCAAACCGAAGACAATGAGATGGACAGACCGTTGCCGGACTTGGTTCTTCGGGGCTGGCGGAACCTTGGACCCTGTATCAGGGAAGTGCCGTTGGACGGACGAGCAACTGAAAACACCAGTCACAAGGCTTCGGCAGTATATTGATGCAGTGCAGCAAGGGACGTTCATTCCAGACAGGGAGAAGGACGAGCTCACAATGGCCCTCGGGAATCCTGAGCACCCTGGACAGACACGAGGCACGCCAGGCTCCATTCCGTGGAAGGTTGGTTTTCCGGACGCAGGGGGTTAGAAAACCCATGGGAGGAGGAAGAAACTGGAGCAGAGCCAACTGCAGGCGCTGCACGAAAGGGTAATGGGGCTAGAGGAATGAGAAGCAGATCGCAACAAACGACCTGCCGAAGCTTCCCCCGAAGCTACCCCGCCATCTCAGCAGAGAAGCAGCGTGGCTTCCACCGAGCTGCTTCAGTCGGAGCATGTCTTGATGGCTCCTGCCAGCTATCCCGTGGATGCTATCACGGAGGCTCAAAATTGCCACCTTATGACGCGATGGATGAATTTGAAGGTCAAGGCGGCTGTTGGCTCTGTTTATCCTACTGAACACGGCGTAACTTTTCACTGCCGGCTGTTTCCAGAAGGATATGCTAGGGTGATGGTGGATGAAATAACAGAGGGATTTGAGGACCTCCAGCTTGAATACCCTACCGGTGAAGGGGAGACTAGGCTGGGTTCTGCTCTGAAGACTCCATGCCTATGGCGGAAGGAGCTCATCAACCTTCCGAACTAGACGCCTCCGCCTCCTCCTCCGCCTCCGGCGAGTCAGGGCACTCCGCCTCCTCCACCGCCTCCTCCTCTGGCGACTGACGATCAGGGCACTGGGCCTCCTTCTCCGGCGCGTGGCAGCAATCTGCCTCCTTCTCCGCCTGCGCCCTAGCAGCCAGTAGCCTCCTCCTTCTCCGGTGCGTGGTGGCACTCCGCCTCCTTCTCCACCCGCGCCGGCACGCCCGAGCAGCCAGCAGCCTCCTCCTTCTCCGGCGCATGGTGGTACTCCGCCTCCTTCTCCGCCTGCGCCGGCGCGCCCGAGCAGCCAGCACCTTCCTCCTTCTCCGCTTCGCCAGCAAGGGCGGAAGAGACCCGCCGCCGCCCCGGCTGCTCCGGCCTGTCGTAGTCCCTCTCCTCCACCTCGTAAGCAAGCACGAAAGAAGACAGGCATCGCAGCCGCTCCGTCTGCTCCGGCGTCTAGCAGTACAGCCAGCAGAGGCGGGAGGCAATACAGATAAGGTCCACCTCTCAAGCCTCTAGAGAAGTTACCGTACGAGAGGACCGAGGAGGAAAACGCGGTGATCGTGCGGACCCACGTGAAGGACTTCTTTGAAGGGGTGAAATCAAAGAGACATCCACCTCCGTAGGAGAAGGTAGATCCGATGAAAGCAAAGCGCACTATCGATGCCCTAAGGAAACCACCAAAGTCTCCGCCGAGAACCAACTATGAGCGCATTACTGAACAGACATATCTCGAAGCGGAGCGGTCGAGAAGTACTGTCTGGGAAAAAAATTGCCCAGCTCGGCGAACAAGCAAAGCAATCGTGCCCCCCGCTCAATGTGTCTAGCGGCGACATCGTCGCTAATGCTCCGGGGACGGTGGCCGGTTATGGCAATCTTGGAGATTACCTGCCTGACGATCAACTTCTTGATTTCTTGGAGGTGGACGAACACAAATACGAGTATGGGAAGCCTCTCGTCAAAGATGAAAAATCTCTAACAACTATGATGCGAAGATTCCATAATTGGTACATGAAAACCTGGAGAGAGTCTGGGGGGACGAATGCTTTGTATCTGAATATTAAAGAGGAGGACGACCTCATTGGAACTGATCTATTGACTGTTCCATTTGATGAGTTCTTCGTATTCTTCAATCAAAAGGCCCTCGATAAACTAACGGTCTTTTCCTACTGTCTGTAAGTACTATTTCTGTCATTAAGTCTCTATATATAGCTCGGCTCTTTCATTGCATGTATTTATAATTAATTATCCTCACTATATTATGCAAATTGAAGATCGTCGAGTGCAAAAAACAAGAAATGTATGATATTGGGTTCATTAACACAAATATCATAGATGAATTTCTGGTTAAAAAGCACCGCGAAGAGGCCGAGGCCAACTTGCTACAATCGTTGATCAAAAATCATAACAAAGATTTAATACTCTTTCCTTACATCTTCCAGTGAGTGTTACTGTCGTGTGCATATTCGGTTTCCCTTATTACTCGAGCGAGGTTATAGTAATGTAATTGATGAGTTATGCATGCGTGCGCAGATTCCACTATGTTCTTCTGGAGATTAAGCTTGAGCGGGGAGTAGTAAACGTCTTAGACTCGAGACGAAAAGATCCCCAAACCTGTGCGGACATGACTAAAATGCTCAACAAGTAAGTTCAATTGATCATTTATCGCACCATATCGGCAAATTTTTGTTCATTTCCTGATATCTCAAGTAATAATAATTATTTCTTTGTCTTGCAGGGTTTGAAAACAGTTCACCGCAGAAGTTCCGGGACTACCGAAGGAGCTGCGATATACATACCCGAAAGTAAGTACTACTAGCTAGCTAGTTGTGCGCACCTCCCGTTGATTCTATAGCTGTACTTTCATCAATGCCATTTATAATGCTTCATTATCAGTTTGATTGACCTCTATTTCTCGTAATGTGCTTGTGGCAGGAACAAGGGAATGATTTTTGTGGATACTACGTGTGCGAGTTCATCTACAACGCGACTTTGAAAAATAAGCGGGGCTACTCTAAAATACAATATGAAGTGCGTAAGCAATAATATTCACAATTTCATTTTATTACACCATCATTTCTATTGAGTTTCATTCATATATGTATTAACCCCCTTCTTCAAATTAGATGTGGCAGATGCGGGATGAACTCCTAGAACAAGATCGCATGAAAGCAACTCAAGAGGAATTGGCGGGATTCTTTCTTGACCACGTCATCAATAAAGCCGGAGAATATCATGTGCAAATTGATTTAAATTGCTAGGGGATTGTAAGAGATTTTACATATTGTATATGTATGTAGCCAGTAGCGTCGGATAGATAATACGAAAACTTGTTGTTCGACCATTTTCTCTCGGAGAAGGAGAGGTCGATCGATCACTTCTCTCGGTATGCATGACGAATTTCTGTACTTAATGGTTCCCTTCATTTTCTTACTAGCTAGTGTGTCGAGGGCCTCTCTATGTACAGTACATAGCGTCGACCAAGCACGGACATAAGAGAGGACACTTCTCTCTATTAATTAGCTAGCTAACACAATATATGAAACACCTAAATTAACCACCCAAAACCCCCAACCCCCCCCCCCTTCAAAAAAAAACCACAGCCACTGAAATGCTGACGCGTGGATGCCTTTTGGTCCCGGTTGGTGCCACCAACCGGGACCAAAGGCCCTCCTGCCTGGGCTCGGCGCACCGGCCACGTGGAGGCACATCTGTCTCGGTTCTTGTTAGAACCGGGACTAAAGGGGGGAGGCATTAGTAACGACCCTTTAGTCCCAGTCCAAGAATCGGGACTAAAGGCCCTTACGAACCGGGACAAATGCCCCCTTTTCTACTAGTGATACAGGGAAATGTATACTGGGTTTGAAAATATATAAATGCCATGCATGGTTATACTCATGTTATCTTGCAATCAATTCTTCATAGGAAACTACCATGTACCATGTCATGCATGTTATGTAATCATGTTCTATCCTCACAAACAAATTCTTCAAGGTAACTAACAGACCATGCATTGTTATATACTCGTGTTCTATGGGCAAAAAATTTGTGAGCATATTATTCTAGTCATTGATTGATGAAGGGCGAATATAGGTATGTACACATGGTAAGCATTGCAGGATTTCACTACTTCCAAATATAGAGTTCTCCATATGCACATTTACTTCCCTAATGTATGGTTAGATGAAACCAACAGTGTGGTGCATGTTTCTACATCATGAAAATGAGGAAAACTAACATGTCCATTGATACACACTCATATAGTAGTAGCATATAGATTTCTGTAAAATAAGGATAATATCCATATATTCCTAACCGTTTGATTATTCAGGGTACAAATTGGCTGTAATGACATGGTCACAATTGCATGAATTAACTCATTCCAAATATAGCTTATTTACAGCGTCTCTAATACATTGCCATAGTTCTACTCAAATTCTGCTCAAACAGGGATATGCCAATCATCACAAAAAGTTCAAACAGTGTCATGGCGTCATCATTAACATGAGATGGAAACAACTTACACGCATCGTCCCAGCAATACGTGGTGCCATCTTCTTTGTCGATCCCGTAGATGATGCCATTGTGTTCAATAGCATCACAGAAGTGTGTATCAGCTTTGACAATGATCCACTGCGAGCTGGGTTCTCTCCAGCTAAAGAAGGCACCGGCGCAAAGATAGGTGAGTCCGCGGTCGAACAAGGCAATTAGCTTGAAGTCTGCGTAATTCGCATGTCGTGTGGGCACTTGGCAGATTACAATCTTCTGCAAAACAAGGTCCGTCCAACTGACGTTGTAATCTAGATGACTTGGACCGCTATGGTAATACTCTATATAATCCAACGGAGGAAGGATAATCTCATGGGAGGTCTGGAAGTACACGAGCACCAACATTTTACCGTCTTCTCTGAAGGTAGCCGTCCAGTGGGAGTTCATGCCGACCCAGTACATACCTGGCAAGAAGTTTTGGGCGATGGTGATCGAATCGATGTCGAGAGAAATGATGTATGGCGACCCACTACATACCTGCAAAGAAGTTTCGGCTAATGGAGATCGGATTGAAGTCGAGGGGCATCATGTACGCCTCCGTATCAAGGTGAGCCAATCTCGCAAGACCAGATAGCAGAAAGCAAGGTGTCTTGAAAAGCTTAGGCCTCACTTCGACGATGGCCGTGTGCATGTCCCTTGAGCATGCAGCCAGCCGCAGGGCGCTCAACATATCCATACACGAACAACAGAGGTTGAGGATGTCACTGGGGAGATTTATCCAATCGCGGCTCTTATGGATGCTGCGCGGTTCGAGTTCGGCCATGGTGGAGTTTGAAAGGTGGGGGTTTTGGGGGGCTTGATTTACAGGGTAGAAGGTTGTCGGTGCTGGAGCGGCTAGCGAGGGAATAGTGGTACTAGGGGAGGCGAGTGAGGCAACGGTACACGGGGGCACAGTGAGATGGAGACGGAGACGGAGACGGAGAAGGAGATGGAGAAGGAGATGGAGATGGAGTGGTGCTATGGGAGCGGAGAGGGAGACGAGGCGAGGCGCCAATGTGCTGTACAGCGGCGGTGACAAACTGCACAGTGCACAGGGTGAGGCATACTTTGGTTAACCGAACACGCCGCCTGGACTAGTGTCAGGCGCAAGGTGTTGTCACTTCACTGTGAGGACCGGATGAATAGTATTTTGACCATCAAGTGTACCACAGTTGTACTACTACTACTACTACTAGTAGGAACATGAGTACTCCAGTATTGTATAGCGGAAATAGGTCTCCCGTGCTAGCATGCCTGTTCACTTCATCGTTCAGGTAACATCCATATTGCGAGCAGAACCAAATTCTCGTGCAAGCCCAATCAACGCCCTGCCATGATGCATGCAGTGGCCGTTCTGGTGCATCAAGGACGGCATGTAGATCATTCCACACTTGAGAAGAGGAAAAATGGAAAGGTAGAACGCAGTAGCAGAGGAAGAGAACGCTGGCTAACGAGTCTAGGAGGGGATCGAGCAGGAAGTTAATGCTCCCTCCGTACCTAAATATTTGTCTTTTTTGAGATTTCAAATGGACTATCACATACAGATTATATAGACATATTCTAGTGTTTCTAGCAAGATACCCGCGCGTTGCACGAAGTTGATGGAAAAGGTAAGCCCAACTTATAAATTGACGGATGGAGTACTAGTTACAGTGATGCATATAATTAAGCAAAGGGATCGCACATGTCGGTATTGACTAGAATGAGAATGCAACATCACAATAAGAATTAAGGCCACGATGAAGCGATCGCAGTGGTGGTTACAGAAGGCAAGAAGAAAGATGGATCCATGAACGTACGACCTACTCCTCCTCAACTTAGTGCGCCGGGCCACCGACCGGCGGCTAAGGAGCGGCGGCTTTTGTGGCGAGGTCGAGGTGCTTCTCAACAAAGGCATCCAAGGCTTCCAGCCGGTTGAGGAAGGCCAACATCGTAGCGTCCTCACTGGCCTTGTAGATACCTATGTACATGATTTGCTCGTACACGTGGATGTATAGGTCGACGAATTCTTGCAGGGCGAGGCGCCTCGCGGCGAGCGCGACCTCCAGGTGGACATTCTTCGTGGCGTCGGCGGGCAGTCGCAGGGCCACCAGTGCTTGAAAGAGGTTATGGCCATGGAGGCCAATTAGGGTGGCAGGCAATGAGGAGCCCGGGCGCGCGGGCTGGAGGAGTACGGTGATGTCGTCCGCGAGCTTCTTGAGGATAGTGAACTTGTTGCTAGTGGCAACGATCATCTGGTCCAACTGGGATTCGTAGTTGGCGTTGATGGCGGCCATCCACCAGCCGGTATCCGACACCGTCTGGAGACGATCCTCGGTGCCATGCCACAGACCGGCGTCGTGGACCATCTGGCGCAGCCGCTGTCGTGGACCATCGCGCCATGGGTCTGGAGTGAGCTCTTTTGCGTTTAGTATAGGTGCCTAGGAAAATGCTTAGGTGCGTATGATGTGGTAGATGCATTGGAATGGAGGGGCGCCCTTATATGAGGGCAATGACGGCAAACTGCGTTGCATTCACATCGTGCAGCCTTTTTTCTCGGACCTCCTCCCATTACTTCCCTCATGCATTAGTTGAAGGAGGATGCATTGGTTGTTCAACATATCGGGAATCGCTACTCCCTCCCTCGTCTGCATTAAAGCCGTATCGGGAACTGCGCCGCCCACTGTCAAATTGAATACTCCCTCCATCTAGGTGAGTATTAAGTCATCTTACGAAAGCCAAATAGTAAACACATAGGCGTGGTGCATTAACTCTCACGTTGTTTCTTATTTTTGTACATAAATAGAGGAATCAACCAATAAGAGATGTGGGGCTTGTATGCTTTTAATGACTTGAGACTATCAAACATGACATGCAGTGGTTAGTTCGTCGCACAAGAACAAATACAACCCACGTCAGCACACACGCATCTTATAGCATCACATACAATGGCTATAAAAGATGAATGAGACCAAATTATATCTCATCTAGATGAGTTCTAGCAAAACTATATTAATAATACTTAGTACTCCTGCGCCATGTATCATATATTAGTATCATGTAGTACTTTATTTATTGCCATGTATGACACATAGTACTCAACTCTCTCTCTTTCTTCATTTAATTCTATGACACCTCATCAAAATTGCTAAGAGGGTGCTTGGATCCAAGGGACTTATTTTAGTCTGACTAAAAATAGTCTCTTTAAGAGGCTAAAGTTCCAAGCACCCCTGACTAAAGAGGGGCTAAAACTAGTCTTGAGACTAAATTTTTTTAGTCAGGGGTACCCCTACTAAAATGTGAATTAGTCCTCTCTCTCCTCATTTAACTCCTCTCCTTTAACACATGCGAGTTCTGGATTGAAGGGTTTGGAGGATTGTCGGTGTCAAAACCGGCAGATCTCGGGTAGGGGGTCCCGAACTGTGCGTCTAGGCGGATGGTAACAGGAGACAAGGGACACGATGTTTTACCCAGGTTCGTGCCCTCTTGATGGAGGTAAAACCCTACATCCTGCTTGATTGATATTGATGATGTGGGTATTACAAGAGTAGATCTACCACGAGATCAAGGAGGCTAAACCCTAGAAGCTAGCCTATGGTATGATTGTTGTTCGTGCTATGGACTAAAACCATCCGGTTTATATAGACACCGGAGAGGGCTAGGGTTACACAGAGTCGGTTACAATGGTAGGAGATCTACATATCCATATCGCCAAGCTTGCCTTCCACGCCAAGGAAAGTCCCATCCGGACACGGGACGAAGTCTTCAATCTTGAATCTTCATAGTCTTGGACTCCGGCCGATGATGATAGTTCGGCTATCCGGACACCCCCTAATCCAGGACTCCCTCTGTAGCCCCTGAACCAGGGTTTAATGACGACGAGTCCGGCGCGCATATTGTCTTCGGCATTGCAAGGCGGGTTCCTCCTCTGAATAATTTATAGAAGATTGTGAACATCAGGATAGTGTATGGCTCTGCAAAATAAATTCCACATACCACCGTAGAAAGAATAATATTTACACAAGTTCAATCTGCTGACGTATTTTGTGGCATGATGTCACACCACCACCAAGCCTTTACTCGAATTGTTTTTATTATAGCACCTCAGCGCGTTTAGCGAAGCGGTTTCCTTGGCACGTCTTGTCGAAGCAGAGATCGTGTTCCCCTTATTCCGGGATTCCCATCAATATAGACGTGGGTAACCCAACCGTGCCATTGATTGCGGCGCTTGAGAGATAAGCGAGTTTTATCAGGCCGGTGGGGACGCATGGTTTCGTCCGCCCATATAAGGGGATAAAGATCCACCCTTTTACCTACGCCTTATTCCTCCTTTGCTTATCCTTCTCCGTGAACTCGAGCTCCAGCGCCCAAGTCCGCACATCTCACCTCAACCTTCTCCAACTATGTTCGGAGCGGGAGGCAAGTGGATGGCCTCCTCCATTACGGAGGGGCACATCAAGAAGCTGCGCAGCGCCGGATATCTGTCCAGCGACATCGCGCACCGACTCCCCGACGAGGGGGAGCTCATCCCCACCCCCAGGCCCCATG
The DNA here is from genome assembly GCF_018294505.1 of Triticum aestivum. Lineage (NCBI taxonomy): Eukaryota > Viridiplantae > Streptophyta > Magnoliopsida > Poales > Poaceae > Triticum > Triticum aestivum. The sequence goes on along the minus strand of NC_057810.1, from coordinate 706,068,526 downwards.
AGAGGGTAGTATTCCTTTCCCATTTCCTCCGCGGACTGGGCTTCCCACTCCATCCCTTTGTCCGGGGGCTCATGTTGTACTACGGCCTGGATTTCCATGATCTGGCCCCGAATTTCATCCTCAACATCTCGGCGTTTATCGTCGTGTGTGAGGCCTTCCTCTGCATCTAGCCCCACTTCGGCTTGTGGCTCAAGACCTTCAGTGTCAAGCCGAAGGTTGTGAAGGGCAGCCAAGCGGAGTGCGGAGGCGCCATGGTGGGCAAGATACCCAACGTTACTTGGCTCGAGGGCATCTTCGTGGAAACCATTAAGGGGTGGCAATCGGGGTGGTTCTACATCACCGAGCCGTGTGACCCTGAATGGGCAGCGGCCCCCGAATTCAGATCTGGCATCCCCATACGGCTCACCTCCTGGAAAGAGAGTGGCCGGACATGGGGTGATTTGGAGGAGCTGACCGGACTCCAAGCCTGCATCCAAAAGCTAGTGAACAAGAAGCTCAAGCTTGTCAACGTAATCCAGGTCATGCTCATCCGCCGGATTCTCCCATGCCAACAACGGGACTTCAATATGTGGGAGTTCGATTCGGCGCAGCACCAGACTTTGAGCGGGCTCTTCGACACTACGTACGAAGAGGCCTGGAGGGTGCTGTTTAAGGGCGCCGAGGCTCCCGCATCCGCTACCAAAGATCGTGGATTCAGCTCGCAGCGTCCGGCTAGCGAGGTAAGCGATTCTACCCTTTACGGGACACTTGTTTTCCATAGTTTGACTCTATGCGGGATCTAAACTCCCTCTCCTTTGACAGGACTGGCTGAAGAAGGCCGAGCGGACTAACTGCCGGCCCCTTTGCCAGAAGACCCAGCGGACGCCCACTTAACGGGGCTGCTGGTTCTGGCACCCCACGTGGTGCCGGAGAAGAAGGCTAAGAAGAAGGCCACGGGCACTCGAAAGAGTTCCCGTTTTCAGGTGTCATCGAACTTATCGTCCGGTGACTCCGAGGCGGACTCCTCCCACGAAGGCGAGGAGGAGAAGAAAGAGGCCTCTCCCCCAGCGGGGGGCGGGAAGAAAAGGAAGGCCTCCCCAACGAGGGAGGCCGAAGGGTCCAAGAAGGGAAGGACTCTTCCCCGGACTGCTCTGCCAATGCCGGCGATGACGACGAGGATTGGCCTTCAAGGGCCAAGCCCCTGGCGAGATCGTAAGTATCCGAACTCCCGAATAACTTCATGATTTTTCTTTTCGCCACATGGTGTCTTTCTAATGCCGCATACAACCCTGCAGTCCGCCCAAGGATGATCTTCCCGCTTCGTCGAGCGGGTCCTTGGGTGCGTCGGATATGGATTCCCTTCCGACCGCCTCCACCTCCCGTGATGCGGAAGATGCCGAGGTGGGATCCCGGGAAGGGACCCGCCAGGAGGAGGAGGCCCCGGAGGTGCCGCAGGGCAACCTCCCGGACTTTGCACCAGACTCCGCACCGGAACCTGTAGTGGCTCCGGAGTCTAGCGGGCGGCCCCTTCGTAAGAAGGGCAAGACCGTGATGCCGGCAGCCTCCGTCCAACCGGAGGCGCCGGATAGCTTGCTGGAGGCGCTCAACGGCGCTTCCATCGAAGAGGAACAACGCACCGTCATGAGTGTGGTGATTCAGAAGGTTCAGCTCGCCAAGAGCGGGCTGACCGAAGCCTGCAGCAGCCTTTTAACAGGCTTTGAGGTAAGAATTTTGATATATGTAAAATAGTACCGCATAGATAGTAGCCCCTGATGCTCGGTTCGGTGTTCGGAAAGAAAAGCCGGACTGAGGATCTAAAAAGATATACGCAGGAGTCATAAAAAATATGTCAATATGGGATTGCAGGCTGTGCTGCTGACCTTTGTCACACTGACTGCGGAGGTTAATACTTTGAAGCAAAGCCTCGAGCGGTCCGAGAACGAGCTCGGCCGTGCCAAGAAGCAGCTCGAGGACAAGGAAGGTGAGTAACACCTTATTAAAGTTGTACCTTACAGAAAAGGATTTTGGTTGCATGAAGAATGACAAGGATAACATGGGTATTGTAGGGGCCATGAACGAGGTGGCGACCCTGAAGGAGGCGGTGTCCGCGGCCGAACGTAATGCGGCCGCGGAGCGCACCGAGCGAGAGAAGCAGGAGGCGCGGGTGGCGGAGGTACAGCAAGAGCTCCAGGCTCTCGTGGAAAAACATGAGAGTTTGGAGCGCGACTCGAAGACTCGAGAGTCTGAGCTTGCATCGGCTCTTGAGAGTGCCAAAGCCGCTAAGGCCGAAGCCTGCAAGGCCCTCCAGGAAATCGAGGCATTGAAGAAAATAGCGGCGGGTAAGGCATTTTTCATGCAAAGCAAGCATGTGCGTGTGAATTACCTATCACTTACCCGAATTCGAAGCTCTCCAGGAGCATTCGCAGATCTGCCGCGCAGCGTGTCCGATGCTGCCGCTTTCTATAGGGCCGAGGAGGGGAGCTCGACGGAGAAGGTCTTCTGGTCTCAGTATGCTGAGGCCGGACATCCGGTGCCCCTTAGCGACCAGCTGAAGCAGCTGGTCGAGCTCCACAAGGTGGCCGAACAGGCCATGAAGGGCCTCATAGTTCGGCTATGGCCCAAGGAGGCCATGCCTGGGAGCTACTTCGGCCTGGTGCGGCGGCTGGTGGATGCGTGTCCATGGGTTGAAGTCATCAAGCACTCCGCCTGTATTGAAGGTGCCCGTCGGGCCCTTGCCCGCGCAGAGGTGCAATGGGGCAAGATGGATGCTGAGAAGCTTGTGACGGACGCACCACCGCCGGGCAAGGAGTATCGCACGCCCGAGATGTATTATAAGAGTGTCCTGAAGGGTGCCCGCATTATTGCGGGTGAGTGCTCCAAATATGTAATATTTGAGTAGACTCACATTTTGTTATCCTGTGCGCTGAAAACTTTGTTCATATGCGCTAAGCAACGCTTGTTAATTTAAAATATTACCTTCTGTGCGGCCGTTTATCAAATCTGAGAGATGGCAAGTCGTCGGCTTCAGCCCCCATGCCACGAGTGCTGGGGTGTTCGGGATAAATTTGAGCACTCTTGTTCCCATTTTTTGGGTCCATCTAGGGAGGCGCTCAACGCAACGAATGAGGCAACCGGACTTATAATGCTTGAACACTCTCACTTAGCCATAGAATTCTATAATTTTAAATTTCGGCGAAGCCCCTAGTGTTCGGAAGGCCGAATTTGGGGTGCTATCCACGCCTGGGCCGGACAAAGCCGGTTCCTCGCTCTAAGCAGCATAAGTCTTTAGGGACTCGAAAAACACCTCTCGAACAGCGACCGGCTCTCGCCTCATCATGACGGTCAGTTTTAGCTTTCTCCACTGAGGCGCTCGCCCAGCTCAACTGGGGCGCAATCGCAGTGGTTCTCCCAGTGCTACCTTAGCCGATACAACGGAACGTAAGGTACCAAATCATGGGAGCCGGGCAAACCCAACTACTGACCCAAGACATGATTCGGAGCCGATGCATATGATGCTATAAGTTCGGGGTGCCGCACTTGTGAAAGTGTTCACACTTATCACACCATGATGCGGGAAGTATAAGCCCCTGGTGTATTTGGCCGTACCAAAGTGTACGGATGCAACATGTCATAAATGAACATATGTATAAGAAAGAAATGCAATTATAAGCAAAAAGGTGCAGCATTGTTTATTCAAGAAATACTGCCATGAATGCAGAATGATACAAATAGTGCGGTAAGCAAGGGAGGGGTAGTGTGACACCCCAAAAATTTGGCCTTGTTTTAATGAATTAAAAAAATTTCCAGGAATTAAAACTTTGGATTTCTGAGCTCCATTTTGATTTTCAAATCATTTCCTTCCCTGTTATGATGAGTTTTTCCCAAAGAGAAAACTTTTCAAATATGTTATTAACTTGTTTAACCTCTCAAGAAAAACTTTCCTTTTATCAGTATAATTAATTAAATAATTAAGTTGCTTGATCTTTACTTTCTTGAAAATGGTTTTTCAAGGTTAAATGGCCATATTTGAACTACAACCATTTGATAGATTCACTTAAAATTCCCACAAAAATTTGGAGATGTCATGTGATGTTTTTAAATCACTTTTATGCAAAAATATATTTCATTCATGAAATATTTTGAGCTCTGCACTCAATTTTTCCTTCTCTGGTCCAGAGTGCATTTTGCACTACAACCCATTTAAATATTTCTTTTTAGCCTCCACCAAAATTATGGGATGATGGTAATGGCCTAAGATTCCACATTATGCAAAAACCTAGTGCTGTTCTTTGAAAATATTGAGTGAATCAACCTCATTTTCATTCTGGACCAACTTGATGGTTTGTACAGCAACCATATTTTTGCTTGCTCTTTAACCCTTGATTATTTCTCCTACTTGTAGTCCTCCATGTTAAACCCTTAAGTCTAGGAGCATGCACCTTTTGGATCATTTTTGGTTCATGAAATAATGCTATTTATTTCCTGTCCAGAATTGAAGTTTTGTAAAACTTGCACTAACAAGTTGCTGCATTTGACCAACTAACCACACCACCCTCTTGTACATCTAAAGAGACTTCCATCTGGAGTTTTTGACCACTCCAAGACTTGCCTAAGTGCCCTTGGCATTTTGCCAAACACCTTATGGGCAGGATCTGTTTTGGCATGAATTTTTGGTTTGCACTGTGAACCTGATCCCCTGACCAAACCAGCTTGTCCACTGATCCCCTTGCGAGCCCAAACCTAGACCTGTTAACCCCCAGCCTCAACTGCGACCTCTAGCATGCTCTGGCATTTCGTCGAGCACACTCAGTGCGTGCACGGGACGCGCCTAGAGCGCGCATATTGCACGATGCCGCGCCCGAGCCGACACGCTGGCCCCCCTGGCTTTGGCCCACACGGCAGCACCTCGCCACGCACTCCCCGCCTCGCAGCATCGCGCCAAACCACCCTGGCACGCTACAGCGCCACCGCCAGGGCATTCTTGCGGCACTCCGGCGTCCGCAGCGCATCCATCCACGGGCAGTGCCGCCCAAACCCCTCCCGCTCGCCACCTGGCCCCTGGAACAGCGCGTGCTCATCCGCAGCCATGTCCTCTAGCGCTCGTCGCCGCCACGATGCCCTGCTGCTACAGAACGTCGGTTCGCCGGAAGCTTATCCACGGCCGCCGCGGAACCGTCTTGCCTCGCTTATAAATGGACGCCCTGGGCCGTTCCCGCACACTGGCAACCTCAGGCCACCCCAATGACGCTTCCCCAGCTCGCCAATCGACCCAGGAGAGCTTTCTTCCTCATCTCCGGCAACTCCAGCCGCCGCCACCGCCCCGGCCAATCCGGCACCTCCAGTACCTCCCCCTCTCCGTTCTCTTCGCCAGAAACCCCCTCATCCTCCCGTGAACCCTTCCCCCTATTCGATTTTGATCAGGAACCGCCGCCGCCTCAAAACCACTTTACCACCGAAGCTTCCCTCCGCCGCGGAGCTCGCCGCCGGCGATTTCCTCCACCTCCGACGACCCTACGACTACCGGAGTGACCACCTCGGCCCCCTGAATCCGCTGGTGGCCTCAGCTTTCCGAACGGAGCCACCGTTCGCCGGTGATGATCGCCGGAGCCCCGCTCCACTCGGGCAGAGGAGGGAGACGACGCGGGCGACTGGTCAAACCTGACCAGTGGGCCAGGCGGGCCCACCGTCAGAGACCCAGCGCCGGTCCACGTGGTTAAGTGGAGGCGTAAAGCCTCAAGTACGCCTCCTCTGCACCGAGAGCGTATTCCCCTCCGAAGCGTTTTCTTTTCTGTTTTTTTTAAAACAGATTTGACCAAATCTTTGACTGGCTATAACTTTTTAAATATAAGTCCAAATGAAATGATTCTTTTTCCTACCTCTCTCAAATTTCACCTAGTTTATTTTAAGATTTATTTGAAAAAATTCAGAACAACTTTTGGTGCTGTTTTTATTTTGTGTGTTAATTCTTTTATATTGCTAAAATAGGATTTTTGAAGAGAGGAGAAATGTTTCAAGTTTTGGAGTGCACCCTGCCTTTCCACACATTGAAGGCAAGCATTCTGAACCCCCGGCATAATATTTTTTGTGTTCGATGACACGTTCATAACATCACCTCACTTTGGAGAAACTTGTTATTTCATGTGATATGATCATATGCATGGGTGCATGTTATTGATTTCCATGCTGTTGGAAATGGACACACTTGTGATGATAATCACCCTCATGTGCCTTGCATGCATACCGGCAGGAACCGGGAAAACCTCTGCCTTGGGTAGGCATGAGTTTGTCGCCGGTCTCCGTCGGGACGGTTATGTCTGGTATGGCATGGCAAGGTGATATGAGCGGTGACTCTGTTGGTTGAAATATATTCGTCATGCTAATCATGCAGGGAATACTTAAACCTCCTGAGTCGATCGTAGATCGAGTCTTGTGCCAGTAACCCCCATACTTGTTTCGTACTACCACTCGTCTCTACAGCAAGTAGAGTACGGTTTAGTAAGTTGTCAACCTCTTTCTAGCACACACCGTACAGAGAGGCCATGGTGGAAGATACCGGTTGTAGCTGGTAGGCAGGCCACCTGGTCCGGGGGCATGGGTGTTTCCGGTTGGGACCGAGAGGGGAGGCCACCCCTTAGAGCGCGCGATATAAATTTGATCCCATGCTACGCGAGGTTGTAGCCTCCCCACTTAGAGTTTGCTTAACAGGTGTCGTGGGTGATTCCAGACACGTATGAGATAAGCTGGTGTGTGCAAGTTAGGTGTGTTTTCAACAAAAAGACCGTAGACGGAATTAGTCCCGATGGACTAAAGAAATCCGTTACTCGTGGGTAAAGAGTACACCCTCTGCAGAGATTAAACCTATTCGAATAGCCGTGTCCATGGTTAAGGATTACAGTCTGGGATGGGTCAAGTGTCGGTCTTAGTGTCGGTCTTCGGAGGTGAAACTGTTAACCAGAAATGGAATTACTACTTGTGACTTGTGATAACTATGATTATTATTATTGTTGACTAACCCGTGATATTATTGTTATTATCGAGTATCTCTGGGATGGTTCTACCTCCGGGATATTCACTATGATTGTTTATTTTAAAGCCCTTTATGTGGCGTCGCTCAGACGCCCGACTGTGGTAATTCTTTTAAAGCCCTTTATGTGGCGTCGCTCAGACGCCCGACTGTGGTAATTCTTTTAAAGCCCTTTATGTGGTGTCGTTCAGATGCCCGACTGTGGCATTTCTTTTTAAAGCCCTTTATGTGGTGTCGCTCAGACGCCCGACTGTGGCATTTCTTTTTAAAGCCCTTTATGTGGCGTCGCTTAGACGCCCGACTGTGGTAATTCTTTTAAAGCCCTTTATGTGGTGTCCCTCAGACGCCCGACTGTGGCATTTCTTTTAAAGCCCTTTCTGTGGTGTCGCTCAGACGCCCGACTGTGGCATTTCTTTTAAAGCCCTTTATGTGGTGTCGCTCAGACGCCGACTGTGGCATTTCTTTCAAAGCCCTTTATGTGGTTTCGCTAAGACGCCCGACTGTGGCATTGCTTGTTATTTATTTTATAAATTTTAATACTACTATGTTATAGCATTTTTATAAATAACTTGCTTGCACGCATCAGAGTTTCATTTATCTTTTGTGACTGACGTCATGAGCATAAAACATTTTCAGCACATCATTGTTATATTATACCTCTGTTCATAATGTTTGCGAGTACATTCAAAGTACTCACTGGCTTGTCCCTGGCTATTGTCTTGGCCAGATTTTCTTGCACGAAGAGGAGCGACGCGATGACAGCCCCGGAACCTAAGTAATGGAGATAGCAGCCTCGCGAAGATAGGAGTTAACCTGGTCAGCTGTTCCTGTGGGAAATGGAGTCCCATAGACACTGATGTTTCACAACCCGCTTCCGCCATCAACCACTAGAAACCATTTGTTGTACTCACAGGCCAGAATGGTCTTGTACTACATATTTTGTATTTTGCTTGAGATTTCGGTATCAAGTTGGAGCCTCATCAGCTAACAGTAATCCTGGGGCTGATGAGCACGACGGTCTTTTCTGGAAATTTATTACCCGGAAAACCGGTCGTGGAAGACTTGGTATCAGAGCCAGGCTGACCATTGGCTAATCCTATTTAGCCGGGTCTATAAACTTAGGCAAACCAACCCACTAGACCTTAACCAAACCCCAGCCAAGCTTCTCGTGCAAGATAGCCACACAGTTACCCAACACCTTTTTGGCAGTCGGTGCCCAACCTATCAACCTAACCTGTCACTCATGCGCCAGTGACTGGCCCCTAAATAGTCCTTTCTCGCAAGCGTGCGAAGGAAGACTCCGTCCCCTTTTTCCTATAAAAGGGGCACACTAGTCCCAACACAGCGCATCACAGCCTCTACCCCAAACCGAGCCACAATGCCTGGCCCTGTCGTGCACAACGAGACCACAGCAACCAACCTTGGAGGTTTTGTGACCATCCTCGCAAACCTCACCCGTCGTGCCTATGCGTTAGAGGAGCCACCAGAATATGTTGTGTATCAAGGACCCATGAGCGGTGAAGACCGTCAATTCTGGGCCACTGTGCACATTTACGGTAGGGGTCTAGCACCCGAGCGCCCCTACAGGTTCACCGGAAGAACAACTTCCTTCGAGCCACAAGCCATCCAACTAGCGGCTCGAGAAGCTATAGTTCATCTCAGGCACTTGTCGCCCAGAGTAAACTGTCGCTCGTTCCACTACTACCCCAGACGTGAAGGGTATGGTAGACCACCCCAAGTTGCCAACGGAGATCACGAGACGGACCCTGCATTGTTGCACCTAGTGCGCTATGTAAGTGCACTAGAGGCACTGTTCGACCAGATCACTATTGATCTGATCGCAGCTCGTGGAGAGCTGGTTCGTCGAACCCCAGCGAGAGAGAAAACGAGCCCAACGCCGACAACCCAGTCGTGCTGTTTGGACAACCGATCGAGACCCGGAGATCAGCTCCAGCCATCAGCCGAGATGCTTTGATGACCCCAGAAGTGCTTCGTCGCCTTTTGGGAGCACACTCCAACGGGGTTGTGGCCAACAATCCCCGCGATGGTCATCATCACTACCCCGACCCTGCAGTTCCTCCGCCATCTCCGACTAATCCCGGCAGTGAGACACGTGGAGAAGCCTCGACATCCACCAGGCACGCCCGTTTAGACATAAATGAGGTAGACTAAGCCGTACGAGTAGTACCGAGTTTCAGTGTATCCTCACTTTGTAATCGTGCGACCATGTATATTAACGCAGCCTGTCGTTGTGCCTCTTCTTTAATAGTGGCCTTGCATTTTTGGTCAGCGCATAGTTGCATATTTTTCCGGGCACAACTACCAAAACCAACCCGACGACAACCACAGTAACACGTCTCTTTATGAGATATGTGTATCTCTGACACTGACCTGACCTTTGGAGCTAAGCTGGCAAATTTATTACCTTTCACCACGGTAAAACGATCCGGCTCCATTGCTATATAAAGGCCACCTTGTGACCTTACCCAGCAACCCTCACTTTGTGCACCACACTCACAACTTTTTCCTGTCATGCCGAGCCCCAGCATTCATCTGAGAACCCCAGATGCAACCCCAGGTAGCTTTGTCAAAATATTGTGGGATTTTACCCGCAGTACCATGGGTTCTACCCAGCCACCTCAGTACGAGCTGTTCAAATCAAGGATCACCCCATCCACCTCGGAATATTGGGCAGCAGTACACATTCCTCCTGTAGACCCCAACCAAGATCCAACGGAAGTTTCCTTCGTGGGGAAATCTATGCCAACCCCACACCTGGCCATAGAAGCTGCTGCGAAAGAAGCGATTGCTCGCCTTCGATCCGCAGTACCCTATGCCCGCGAACGAGGATATTATTACTTTCCGAGCCGTGCAGCACCCGGAGAAGTAACATCTTTTCCCGGTGGACGCATTGAGAGAGACCCAGTGCTAGCCAACCTTATCCAGTACATCATTGCTCAAGAGCATTTGAACCAGCGAGTGATGGATTATCTCCAGAGCCTCGCAGATTTAAATCCTCAGATTGCCATCGGCAGACCACTGAGACCCGACCCGGAGAGACGCATACATCGACTGGTCAATCCACTGCCTCCGATAGAAGAGGAGTGTATCCCTTTACCAGAGACATTTTATCAGGACCCCGTCCAGTTACCGTTTCATTTTAGACGTCGCTGCAGTGTTCATTATTTGCAACATTTATTTATGTGTGTGACCTATGCGTGATACCCTGAGTTTGTACGACGAGTCAAATTATTTGGCTTCTACTAATGTGTGTAGTTTTTGTTGTGGTTTATGCTCCTTTAAATTAACTGTTTTCCCTCGCAAAATCCTGGAGTAGGATTTCTTTTCCCTGAGTTGCTACACCTGCCCCTTCTCACGACGTGGATTATTTAATTTCACACAGCACCACGCAGCAGACTCACAACCATAATCATTCGAACACATACACTGTTTGCAAAACCTTGCAACGGTGTTACATCCAGCTAATCACCCCCTAACAACAGTTAGCACCCGGCACACTCCATCTACTCCTCATGATCACCACCACCGCGGAGAGCCAACACCCGAGCCGCAGCGTCGCGACACTCGTCGAGGATCATCGCGCACAGGAGCACAGAGAGCCCCAGCAGTGTCGCCAGCCCTCCGCATATCAGGATCACAAACCAGTCCGGCATCGCCTCCGCCATTAGAGCCTCACCCGAGCTTCTGTAAGCAGTAATGGAGAAGAAGGAGGAGGAGAAGTGAGGCCAGGTGTGAGGAAGAAGAGAGAGGCACCCCGGCCGTTTTTATAGCTCGAGCTCGGTGTACGGTGGGCGAAGTCCACCAACGCCGCTCGTCGCCGAATCGCCGGTGTTCGGAGTCGAATCCGCGAGCAGTGCCGACAGCGCGCTGGCCCGCGAGGTGAGTGCACGCTGCACCGGCAGCTAGCACGCCGCGCACTACCACGGTACGGCCTAGATGCCCTACGCGCTAGGCATCGCCGGTGGAGAAAGCGCGAGAAGCGCGGGAGAGAGGAAGAGAAAGAGCCAGAGGGAGAAGAGGAGACTGACAGTGGACCCCGGGTCCACCTGTCGGCCAGAGAGAGCACTGTGCTCTCGGGTACGACCAGCGTATATTTAAATTTAGGAGTTATTCTAAATTTATATCCAGCGTAGAAATCTCACGATTTTGTCCCGAACCGTAGACTCTTCCACGCAGCACCAGTTTTCACACTGTGGTTTTTCACCACTTATTGCCCTCTCACTAGAGCCACATTTTATTGCGTATAGTTTTCTTAACACAGCCTTTAACAAATCTCGAGGACGAGATTTTTCTTAAGGGGGATAGTGTTGTGACACCCCAAAAATTTGGCCTTGTTTTAATGAATTAAAATTTTTTCCAGGAATTAAAACTTTGGATTTCTGAGCTCCTTTTTGATTTTTTAAATCATTTCCTTCCCTGTGATGATGAGTTTTTCCCAAAGAGAAAATTTTCAAATATGTTATTGGACTTGTTTAACCTCTCAAGAAAAACTTTCCTTTTATCAGTATAACTAATTAAATAATTAAGTTGCTTGATCTTTACTTTCTTGAAAATGGATTTTTCAAGGTTAAATGGCCATATTTGAACTACAACCATTTGATAGATTCACTTAAAATTCCCACAAAAATTTGGAGATGTCATGTGATGTTTTTAAATCACTTTTATGCAAAAATATATTTCATTCATGAAATATTTTGAGCCCTGCACTCAATTTTTCTTCTCTGGTCCAGAGTGCATTTTGCACTACAACTCCTTTAAATAATTCTTTATAGCCTCCACCAAAATTATGGGATGATGGTAATGGCCTAAGATTCCACATTATGCAAAAACCTCGTGCTGTTCTTTGAAAATTTTGAGTGAATCAACCTCATTTTCATTCTGGACCAACTTGATGGTTTGTACAGCAACCATATTTTTGCTTGCTCTTTAACCCTTGATTATTTCTCCTACTTGTAGTCCTCCATGTTAAACCCTTAAGTCCAGGAGCATGCACCTTTTGGATCATTTTTGGTTCATGAAATAATGTCATTTATTTCCTGTCCAGAATTGTAGTTTTGCAAAACTTGCACTAGCAAGTTTCTGCTTTTGGCAAACTAACCTCACCACCCTCTTGTACATCTAAAGAGACTTCCATCTGGAGTTTTTGACCACTCCAAGACTTGCCTAAGTGCCCTTGGCATTTTGCCAAACACCTTATGGGCAGGATCTATTTTGGCATGAATTTTTGGTTTGCACTGTGAACCTGATCCCCTGACCAAACCAGCTTGTCCACTGATCTCCTTGCAAGCCCAAACCTAGACCTGTTAACCCCCAGCCTCAACCGCGACCTCTAGCATGCTCTGGCATTTCGTCGAGCACACTCAGTGCATGCACGGGACACGCCCAGAGCGCGCGTATTGCACGATGCCGCGCCCGAGCCGACACGCTGGCCCCCTGGCTTTGGCCCACACGGCAGCACCTCGCCACGCACTCCCCGCCTCGCAGCATCGCGCCAAACCACCCTGGCACGCTACAGCGCCACCGCCAGGGCATTCTTGGCGGCACTCCGGCGTCCGCAGTGGCTCCAGCCACGGGCAGCGCCGCCCAAACCCCTCCCGCTCGCCACCTGGCCCCTGGAGCAGTGCGAGCTCATCCGCAGCCATGTCCTCTAGCGCTCGTCGCCGCCACGATGCCCTGCTGCTACAGAACGTCGGTTCACCGGAAGCTTATCAACGGCCGCCGCGGAACCGCCTTGCCTCGCTTATAAATGGACGCCCCGGGCCGTTCCCGCACACGGGCAACTTCAGGCCACCCCAATGACGCTTCCCCAGCTCGCCAATCGACCCAGGAGAGCTTTCTTCCTCATCTCCGGCAACTCTGCCGCCGCCACCGCCCCGGCCAATCCGGCACCTCCAGTACCTCCCCCTCTCCGTTCTCTTCGCCAGAAACCCCCTCATCCTCCCGTGAACCCTTCCCCCTATTCGATTTTGATCGGGAACCACCGCCGCCTCAAAACCACTTTACCACCGAAGCTTCCCTCCGCCGCGGAGCTCGCCGCTGGCGATTTCCTCCACCTCCGACGACCCTACGACTACCGGAGTGACCACCTCGGCCCCCTGAATCCGCTGGTGACCTCAGCTTTCCGAACGGAGCCACCGTTCGCCGGCGATGATCGCCGGAGCCCCGCTCCACTGGGCAGAGGAGGGAGACGACGCGGGCGACTGGTCAAACCTGACCAGTGGGCCAGGCGGGCCCACCGTCAGAGACCCAGCGCCGGTCCACGTGGTTAAGTGGAGGCGTAAAGCCTCAAGTACGCCTCCTCTGCACCGAGAGCGTATTCCCCTCCGAAGCGTTTTCTTTTCTGTTTTTTTTAAAACAGATTTGACCAAATCTTTGACTGGCTATAACTTTTTAAATATAAGTCCAAATGAAATGATTCTTTTTCCTACCTCTCTCAAATTTCACCTAGTTTATTTTAAGATTTATTTGATAAAAATTCAGAACAACTTTTGGTGCTGTTTTTATTTTGTGTGTTAATTCTTTTATATTGCTAAAATAGGATTTTTGAAGAGAGGAGAAATGTTTCAAGTTTTGAGTGCACCCTGCCTTTCCACACATTGAAGGCAAGCATTCTGAACCCCCGGCATAATATTTTTGTGTGTTCGATGACACGTTCATAACATCACCTTACCTTGGAGAAACTTGTTATTTCATGTGATATGATCATATGCATGGGTGCATGTTATTGATTTCCATGCTGTTGGAAATGGACACACTTGTGATGATAATCACCCTCATGTGCCTTGCATGCATACCGGCAGGAACCCGGGAAAACCTCTGCCTTGGGTAGGCATGAGTTTGTCGCCGGTCTCCGTCGGGACGGTTATGTCTGGTATGGCATGGCAAGGTGATATGAGCGGTGACTCTGTTGGTTGAAATATATTCGTCATGCTAATCATGCAGGGAATACTTAAACCTCCTGAGTCGACCGTAGATCGAGTCTTGTGCCAGTAACCCCCATACTTGTTTTGTACTACCACTCGTCTCTACAGCAAGTAGAGTACGGTTCAGTAAGTTGTCAACCTCTTTCTAGCACACACCGTACAGAGAGGCCATGGTGGAAGATACCGGTTGTAGCTGGTAGGCAGGCCACCTGGTCCGGGGGCATGGGTGTTTTCCGGTTGGGACCAAGAGGGGAGGCCACCCCTTAGAGCGCGCGATATAAATTTGATCCCATGCTACGCGAGGTTGTAGCCTCCCCACTTAGAGTTTGCTTAACAGGTGTCGTGGGTGATTCCAGACACGTATGAGATAAGCTGGTGTGTGCAAGTTAGGTGTGTTTTCAACAAAAAGACCGTAGACAGAATTAGTCCGATGGACTAAAGGAATCCGTTACTCGTGGGTAAAGAGTACACCCTCTGCAGAGATTAAACCTATTCGAATAGCCGTGTCCATGGTTAAGGATTACAGTCTGGGATGCGTCAAGTGTCGGTCTTAGTGTCGGTCTTCGGAGGTGAAACTGTTAACCAGAAATGGAATTACTACTTGTGACTTGTGAGAACTATGATTATTATTATTGTTGACTAACCCGTGATATTATTGTTATTATCGAGTATCTCTGGGATGGTTCTACCTCCGGGATATTCACTATGATTGTTTATTTTAAAGCCCTTTATGTGGCGTTGCTCAGACGCCCGACTGTGGTAATTCTTTTAAAGCCCTTTATGTGGCGTCGCTCAGACGCCCGACTGTGGTAATTCTTTTAAAGCCCTTTATGTGGTGTCGCTCAGACGCCCGACTGTGGCATTTCTTTTTAAAGCCCTTTATGTGGTGTCGCTCAGACGCCCGACTGTGGCATTTCTTTTTAAAGCCCTTTATGTGGCGTCGCTCAGACGCCCGACTGTGGTAATTCTTTTAAAGCCCTTTATGTGGTGTCCCTCAGACGCCCGACTGTGGCATTTCTTTTAAAGCCCTTTCTGTGGTGTCGCTCAGACGCCCGACTGTGGCATTTCTTTTAAAGCCCTTTATGTGGTGTCGCTCAGACGCCGACTGTGGCATTTCTTTCAAAGCCCTTTATGTGGTTTCGCTAAGACGCCCGACTGTGGCATTGCTTGTTATTTATTTTATAAATTTTAATACTACTATGTTATTGCATTTTTATAAATAACTTGCTTGCACGCATCAGCGTTTCATTTATCTTTTGTGACTGACGTCATGAGCATAAAACATTTTCAGCACATCATTGTTATATTATACCTGTGTTCATAATGTTTGCGAGTACATTCAAAGTACTCACCGGCTTGTCCCTGGCTATTGTCTTGGCCAGATTTTCTTGCACGAAGAGGAGCGACGCGATGACAGCCCCGGAACCTAAGTAATGGAGATAGCAGCCTCGCGAAAATAGGAGTTAACCTGGTCAGCTGTTCCTGTGGGAAATGGAGTCCCAAGAACACTGATGCTTCACAACCTGCTTCCGCCATCAACCACTCGAAACCCAATTGTTGTACTCACAGGCCAGAATGGTCTTGTACTACATATTTTGTATTTTGCTTGAGATTTCGGTATCAAGTTGGAGCCTCATCAGCTAACAGTAATCCTGGGGCTGATGAGCACGACGGTCTTTTCTGGAAATTTATTACCCGGAAAACCGGTCGTGGCAGGTAGGCTGCGGAATGGTGTATAAAACAGATTTAATGCTCGTAATGGAGACCACCTGGATATTCGTCGTAGCCTTTCCTTCCCTGGCTGTTGCATCGTGAGTTCGGCAGGTCTACTGCCGGACAGGGCCTCTGATGAACGGAGTCCTGTGGGTAAAAAAAGAAAAGAAAAAAAAAGAACGACACACTTGAGAGCCCCTGGTGTGGTTAAGCCGCATTCTGGGCCTATCGTGGTCGTGCCCCTCCCCCTATGCCCATGGTATCTCCAGAGCGTAATGATGTACACGAAGGACTAGTCTTGCAATTTTGCAGGGGCTGGGGTTGGGGCCGCATTGCTACGCGTGCTCGGAACATGCCAGGTGGTCTTGTTGTAGGTTACTCCGGGCGCGTTTAGCCGTGTCCGGTCGCTTAACGGCCGGACTCGAGAATTGCCTTAAGAGGCTGCACTGTACTTCTGCCGCGAGAGCCGCTGTATGTTCCTCCGTTCGGAGAGAGCGTTCGGTGTTTCCTTTGACCGTTATGACTCCTCGAGGGCCTGGCATCTTGAGCTTGAGGTATGCGTAGTGCGGCACCGCGTTGAACTTTGCAAACGCGGTACGTCCGAGCAGAGCATGATAGCCGCTGCGGAACGGAACTATGTCGAAGATTAACTCCTCGCTTCGGAAGTTATCCGGGGATCTGAAGACCACTTCTAGTGTAACTGAGCCTGTACAATTGGCCTCTACACCTGGTATGACGCCTTTAAAGGTCGTCTTTGTGGGTTTAATCCTTGAGGGGTCATGCCCATTTTGCACATTGTATCCTGATAAAGCAGGTTCAGGCTGCTGCTGCCGTCCATCAAGACTCTGGTGAGGTGAAATCCATCGACGATTGGGTCTATAACCAATGCGGCCAATCCGCCATGGCGGATGCTGGTGGGGTGGTCCCTTCGATCAAAAGTGATCGGGCAGGAGGACCATGGGTTGAACTTCGGGGCGACTGGCTCCATCGCGTATACATCCCTGAGTGCACGCTTCCGCTCCCTTTTGGGTATGTGGGTTGCGTATATCATGTTCACCATCTGCACTTGTCGGGGGAAACCCTTCTGTCCTCTATTGTTTGGCGGTCGGGTCTCTTCCTCGTCATCGCTATGCAGCCCCTTGTCATTGTTTTCGGCAATTAGCTTGCCTGCCTGCTTGAATACCCAACAGTCCCTGTTGGTGTGGTTAGCTGGCCTTTCGGGGGTGCGTGTATCTGGCATGAGTGATCGAGTATTAGGTCCAAATTGGATGGACCCGGAGTAGTTCTTTTGAATGGCTTTTTCCGCTGACCGGGTTTGGAGCCTCTGAATCCGGCATTGACTGTCGTATCCTCATTATTGTTGCCGTTAATGCGGCATTTGTTCTTGTTGCGACGCGACCTGCCATTGCGGTCCTTGATATCCGGACTGCCAGAATTTTTGCTGAGGTTGTTGCTGCGGGCTAGCCAGCTGTCCTCTCCCGCGCAGAAGCGGGTCATGAGTGATGTGAGGGCTGCCATGGATTTCGGCTTTTCCTGTCCCAGGTGCCGGGCAAGCCACTCGTCGCGGATGTTGTGTTTGAAGGCCGCGAGGGCCTCCGCATCCGGACAGTCGACGATTTGATTTTTCTTAGTTAAGAATCGTTTCCAAAATTGTCTGGCCGATTCGTCTGGCTGCTGAATTATATGGCTTCGGTCGTCAGCGTCTGGTGGTCGCACATACGTGCCCTGGAAGTTATCAAGGAATGCAGCTTCCAGGTCCTCCCAACACCCAATTGATTCTGCTGGCAAGCTGTTAAGCCAATGCCGAGCTGGTCCTTTAAGCTTGAGTGGGAGGTATTTGATGGCGTGAAGATCATCACCGCGGGCCATGTGGATATGAAGTAGATAGTCTTCGATCCAAACCGCAGGGTCTGTTGTGCCATCATAAGATTCAATATTCACGGGTTTAAACCCTTCGGGGATTTGATGATCCATTACTTCATCTGTGAAGCATAGTGGGTGTGCGGCGCCTCTGTATTGGGCTATATCACGACGAAGCTCAAAAGAGCTTTGTCTACTGTGTTCGGCCCGGCCGGACTTGCTGTGTCTGGCGCGACGGTTGTCGTCACGTATCATGGGGCGCCCACGTGATCCGTAGATCGATCTTGATTGTCTTGCCTTATCCTCCAATATATCTCGCAAGTCTAGAGCGTTCCCCTGTGGCCTTGTGCTTTTCGAGCAATGCCGGGGTACGATTCTAGTGGGGGGCCTAGAGGCCTCTCTGTCGCGGCCACGGGGTGGTCGGTCAGCCGTATTGTGTGCTGGTGATGCAGGTTTATATGCCTCCTCCTCTAATCGGGGGAGCAGCTTGCATTTGGGGTAGCTTTTGGAGGGGCGTTCGAGCTCATGCTCTTCGGCCGCAAGGACTTCAGTCCATTTGTCAGCTAGCAGATCTTGATCAGCTCTAAGCTGTTGCTGCTTTTTCTTGAGGCTGTTTGCCATGGCCATAAGCCTGCGTTTAAAACGCTCTTGTTCGACGGGATCCTTAGGCACGACAAATTCATCATCGTCGAGGCTTTCCTCGTCTCCGGAGGGAGGCATGTAATTATCATCCTCTACCTCTTTGTCTGCCGCTCTCTCATGAGGGCTGGCTTCTCCGTCCTTCTGTGCTGAATCTTGCTGGAGGGGGTTGTCTTCGGCACTGTCTAGGGTATTATTATCTCCGGTGCCAGAATCTCCATTCTTGTTGTGGCGGGATTTAGAGTGGCGCCGCTGACGCCGGCGCTTGGGATGTTTCTTGGAGGGGTCATCCTCCGCTGTTCCTTCGCCATTCCCATCCTTTGGGATATCCACCATGTATATGTCATATGATGAGGTGGCTTTCCAGTGCCCAATAGGCGCTGGTTCTTGGTCGTCTCCGGCATCGTCGTCCATACCATCGATGTCTTCAGAGTCGAAGTCTAGCATGTCGGTTAGATCATCGATAGTGGCTACTAAGTGGGTGGTGGGTGGGCTTTGAATTTCTTCGTCGTCCGCATCCCAACCGTCCTGACCGCAGCCCGGCCAGGGCTCTCCTGATAACGAGAGATACTTTAGCGAACTCAATATGTCGCCAAAAGGTGTGTGTTGACAGATGTCCGCAGCGATGAACTCCATGATCAACGCCCAATCGGATTCGATTGGAGGGGTCGCGGGAGGTTCGGAGTCCGGTGAGGAGTGTGGCACCTCGGAGTCACGAGCTTCACAAGGGACAAGGCTAGTATTCGTCTCCATCGCCGTAGAGGTTGCATCCCCCGAGGCGGTGTCTAGCCACCTGTCCTCGATCTGCACAGCCGGCTCCGAATCGAGGGTCGGAGCGGGCTCGTGTGCGGCCTCCAGGGCACTGTCCGGCTGCAGAGCTAAATCATGCCCATCGTGACAGTGCGGCGCGCTCGGCTGTGGCTCGAATCCATCGAAGATCAAGTCTCCGCGGGTGTCAGCCGTGAAGTTCAAACTTCCAAATCTGACCTGACGGCCAGGGGCGTAGCTTTTGATCTGCTCCAGATGGCCAAGCGAATTGGCCCGCAGTGCAAAGCCGCCGAATACGAAGATCTATCTAGGGAGAAAAGACTCACCCTGGACTGCGTCGTTGTTGATGATCAAAGAAGCCATCGAGCCTATCGGTGACGACACAGAGGAACTCTCAATGAAAACACCAATGTCGGTGTCAAAACCGGCGGATCTCGTGTAGGGGGTCCCGAACTGTGCGTCTAGGCGTATGGTAACAGGAGACAAGGGACACGATGTTTTACCCAGGTTCGGGCCCTCTTGATGGAGGTAAAACCCTACGTCCTGCTTGATTGATGTTGATGATGTGGGTATTACAAGAGTAGATCTACCACGAGATCAAGGAGGCTAAACCCTAGAAGCTAGCCTATGGTATGATTGTTGTTCGTCCTATGGACTAAAACCATCCGGTTTATATAGACATCGGAGAGGGCTAGGGTTACACAGAGTCGGTTACAATGGTAGGAGATCTACATATCCGTATTGCCAAGCTTTCCTTCCACCCCAAGGAAAGTCCCATCCGAACACGGGACGAAGTCTTCAATCTTGTATCTTCATAGTCTTGGAGTCCGGCCGATGATGATAGTTCGGCTATCCGGACACCCCCTAGTCCAGGACTCCCTCAAGGATAATAAATGCTCATTAAATTCATTTTAGTCGCTTTAGTATTTGGATCCAAGCATGGGTGAGTCTAGCAAGTTTTAGTCTCACTACTTTTAGTCATGAGACTAAAACGTATCCAAGCACCCTCTAAGGCTAGTACCATTACAACTAGCCTTAGAAAATACTCCCTAAACATTAAGTTCTCTCGTTTTCCTCTCCAACTTGATCACCTAGACGGAGGGAGTATACTGCGTGGGCTTTTCCTGCGCGGTAGGAGGCGGGGCAGTTCCGCCTAGTCGGTTCGACAGAGACGCGAGAAGATGAGGGAGTAGGCTGCTGCAAACGTAGGGCTGTGTGATTTGACATTGAGTTACTGCTGGACAGGTGGGGCCCCATGATTTGACTTGCCATTATCATTTTAACTGTGGTGCTACGACCGGTGTGAGTCTCCCGATTCCTGACCACCTCCATACAGGTGCCTCTCCCAATGCTCCACCATGTAGTAGAGGCTGGCTCTTGCATGAGAGCCCACTTCTCCCCTTTTTCCTTGCCTCTCTTTCCTCAACATATGCAAAAATGCCATGTAAAGTGCACTATTGTACTTAGGTTGGTCGTAATGGAGAGTATCATATACTAGTATCATGCATATGATACTTTGGTATGATACTACATCCATAATGTATAATATCATGTGTTGGTATCATAGGATAGCTTATTTATTGTCATGCATGACACATAGTAGCACATCATTTAATATGATACTACAGTATCATATTATGCTACTCAACTCTCTCTTTTATTCATTTAATTTGACGTCACCTCATCAAGATTGCATAGTTGGCATGCATGATACTACTCCCATTACAAGCAGCCTTACTTGCTCCTACAGGTGCTAAGCTTGCCACATAGGCATAAAGTCTGATGTGGCAAGTTAATCAAGAAGAGAGAGACTAGTTTGGTGACCCAAGGAAGAAACGGTGCTAAGCGCGTGTACCTAGGTGAAAAGACAATTTTGAGTCTATAGCTAATTAAATGAAGCAAACTTAGCAACACCATTTCATTGGAAGAGGACACTCCTTGGCAAATGCAATAAATACTAGTACTCCCTGTGTCCTAGTGTCAAAAACGTTATTATATTATGAGACGGAGGGAGTACGAAGAAAGAGATAGAGAGGAGTAAAAAAATACACTTATAGCCAACCTTATAGCTAACCTTGTTCTAGTATGAGTGACCAAGTGATGACTATGTATGACATGCCAACATCAGATAGCCTAACGCACCATGTTAAATCTCCAAGGGCGCGACCGTGCGAGCGACGCGACGGTCGTGGTAGGCGCGACCATGATACGGGCTGCTGGCAGCCCTTGGATCTGAGATCAAACGGTCGCATGCTAAGTTGCTGAAAATTTGCAGAATAACCCTCCAGGATAGGATATTCACCCATAGGTCCAGAATCACGCCATGCGACCATTCGATCTCAGATCCAAGGGCTCTCGGAAGCCCGTATCCTGGAAGAATGGAAAGCCACTACCCTGCCGTTCGCACACTGGCAGTTCGCTGCTACTCGTCCCCGCACGTCCTTCAATACTACGGCAGTTCGCTCCTAGTCGTCCCGTCCATTCACATTACGGCAGTTCCACTAATCCTAACCCTCCTCCCAAATCCATGGCGTCCCAAATCTCCATGATCGGCGGTGAGTACAAGGTTAGAACCATCACCGGTGATGAGTTCGACGTCATCTACACCCGTTCTTCCGCGATGGTGAAAGGATGCATTTCTCGCTTCAGACGCATGTTCGAAGACTCGGATGATGAGCGGGTCGCTGGGCTAGATGTTGAGTACACTACAGTCCTGGGACGAGAGAAGGATTTAAAGGATGAAGAGAGGAAGAAGCTTGCTGTGATCCAGGTTTGCGTGCATGAGTTATGCTTGGTCTACCACATATGCCATGCTGATGTTGAATGCCTGGATTTTAAGAACTTCCTCGAGAGAAACCTAGTCAAATTCGTTATTGTAGACTTTGGTAACGACAAAGAAGTCCTGCATTGAATAGGCCTCGTTATAGGCAACCCCGTCGACCTCCAGAAGAATCGGCTGCTGCCCTCTAGTGGCCAGCCTTCAATGCTGACCCTGGCAGGAGCCATGGTTCATCCTTCGTACGGTAAACTGGAGAAACCACCATACACATTTCATCGTTATGCATGGCAGCGGAATGTACTAGATATAGACCACATCCACTACACTGCAATGGATGGCTACCTTTGTTTCAATATCTACAAGGGTTGGATGAAGAGCAAGAGCCAAGTGAGCGGTTCAAGCAAAGAAGTATCGGCCAAGAGGAAGAGGGACAAGGACGAAGTCGAGGATGTGGACGAGGACTCCGAGTAAGGTGGCAGTGTCGTTGCTCATGGTGGTTCTAATGCAGTGTCTCCAGAATAGTTGCAAAGTTTAATTTCAGGTGTGCTTAATTTAATTTGAGGGGTGTGTTGTGCTGAGCCCCCAGCAGAACTATGTTATGTTTCTTCTCGTTACTTTAACTCTTCAGTACGTACATACTAGTATTTCTTACATTTCATCTTTTAGTTGGTATAGTACTACCAGTCATTTCTTCACATTATATACGTACAATATATATGGCCAACATCATATAGCCAGCAGTTTAGTTGTCAAAGAATTTCAGGGTGCTTAGTTTTGTCAAAGAATTCCAGGATGCTTAGTTTTATTTGAGGGGTGGGTTGTGCTGGACACCATTACTGTGACTAGCCTTTTTAATAGTACTATATGCATAATTTGGCGACGAGCGCTCTCTATATGTACCACCTTTTTTTAATTTCAAGTTTTGCTCCATGGCGCAATGCATCGATACTACTGTTGTACAAAAGTATACAGTTTTTTAAAAGGCTAGAGGGCAGGGCAGTCTAGCTCGGTCGGTTTCACGAGAGGCGAGGGCCTTTGTGATTTGATGGCTCGTTACTGATGTTAAATCGAATAGTACTGCGCCGCCTGTTGCATGCCCGAAGCCTCCAATAAAGCCCTCCGTTAAACCCGCATGCAAACCGAGAATCCTACTCCGGCCACACGTCCGTTCATGAGGGGGGCGGAATTAAACGAAACACCGGCCGAGCTCCTCCTGTCCGCCCTCAGTTTAAACGAGGCCAGACGTCGGCCAAGCTCCTACCGTCCGCCCTCTATTTACACGAGGCCAGACAGACAGCGGGCAAGAATCGCACCCCTCCGCCGCTCCCCCGTCTCCTCCTTCACCATTTTCTCCACTCTTTCGATGAGCCGTTCTCCGGTATATTACCCGGCTGGGTGGCCCGCTGACCCCTCCAGATACGGACGAGGCCGCTCGGTGCTTCACCAACCTCGCTTGGCCCGACGGAGCCAGTTGCCGCCCCAAGCAGGCGCGTGGTTTAGCAACTCGCCACTCCAGTTCAGCTCGATGAGGAGTGGCGAGTTGCTCCACGCCGGCACGGCGGCGAGCACGCCGGTACGGGCGTCGACGCTGCCGCATCGTACCGCGCCACCAGTGTCTGCAGTGGCCGCGCCTCCCGTGTCTGTGGGCGCGCCTCCCGTGCCTGCGGCAGCACCATGCAGGCAGAGACAGAAGCCTGGTGCGTGGAGAGAGACGAGTCGGTGGCCAGCTTCTCCGTGTCCGCCGCCATCATCGAGGAGAAGTAAAACACGGGAGGCCGCCGCCACTTGGGACCCATGAAGGCCACCACCGAGGCGACGACCGCGGATTCAGGTGGTTTCTTTGCTGCTTCGTCTCTTCCGGGGACCTTCGTCGACCCCGCAAGTGTCTGACAGACATGAGGAAGACAAAGGGATCCGCTGGCGGCCATTTAGAACTAAAATAAGTCTAGATACATCCATTTCTAGGACAAGTATTTCCAGGCGGAGGGAATATTAATTATACAAGAGAGCCGGATTGACACCTCTTAGTTCTTGTAAATGTAACGAAATCCATCATGTTTATATGAAGATCCGGTTTTTTATACGAAATCCTTCATGCTTATATGAAATCAGTCCGTGTTTGCACGAATTTCATCTGGTTGGTTAGAGTTGTAAAAATGTATGCCGCTGGTGTTTGATGTCGTCCTCCGCGGAAGGAAGCGGGAGGAAATTTGCCGGCTGCCGTTGGAGATGCTCTTTATGCTGGAAATAATAGAGTGACATCCAATCCATTTGAGTTAATTGCCTGTATGATTGTCCCTCTATAAAAAGTTAATTGCATGTACAGTGTACACGTGACTTACAGGGTGGCTACAGCTTCATACAGAAAGTTAACAAGAAACAAGTCCATCCTTAATCTTGTATTCTAAGTACTTTGTGGGTTTCACTGTCAATACAGTAGCGAAAGAAGTATATATTAAATAAGTAGAGTAATATATAATATAAAAATATAAAGTTAAAAGACAGAATTCGAACTCATGTCATCGCGTTGCGAGCATCCGGCGCTAACCAGCCCAACACATTTTTGTTGTAGACCATGCTGGAGATATATCTCCATGTCTACTCTTATATATACTCCATTCGTTCCTAAATATTTGTCTTTTTCAGATTTTAAATGGACTACCACATACGGATGTGTATGTAGACATATTTTACAGTGTAGATTCACTCATTTTGCTCTGTATGTCTTTTCAGGAAGGGGTCAGATTTGTCCTTGATTTATTTATGAGGTATCTAGATGGCACTGCACCGCCAAGAAAAGAGGGTAACATCAAAATTATGGACTACTTTTTTGAGTATGTTGGTAAGGTCCGGTCAAGTCACTTGTTGAAATCTCTAAAAAGATAAATACTCCCTCCGTCCGAAAATACTTGTCATCAAAATGGATAAAAGGAAATGTATCTAGACGTATTTTAGTTTTAGATACATCTCTTTTTATCCATTTTGATGATAAGTATTTTCGGACGGAGGGAGTAGAAAATAGAGTTGGTGATGATGGTGTGTGTGACATCCTGCAATATAGGCCATCGGATTTATATCTAACGGATAGGAAAGAAACTATGGCAATTTTGCAAAAATATACCCACACGTCTCTCCATGTTCACAAATAAGGCCTTCCCTCGTTCAGCCTTTTCTCTCACAAGATAAACTACTCATACAAATGCATCTTGATGTTCCGTGCAACGCAGGGGAAGCTAGCTAACTTCTTTTAAAATAGTTGCTGCGATAATTGGGTTGAAGTGATATATTTTATGTCTGCCCGAATGATTTCAGATTCACTAGTAGTAACAAAGAAAAGGTTGCCTTGTTAATTAACAGAAAACAGGGTGAAAACTATCACATGTGGCCGGTAAAAACAAGGCACGCTTGGTTCAGTGTCATCGTCACTACAGTTGTGCGTGCACGAGAAGTCTACATATCAAGGGGGCTACCGAGCGAGGCACCGAGACACAATGTTTGAGAGAGAAACCAATTGACATATTATGATCAGATCGAGTTGTCACCCTTCTACTGTCATTGTTGGGGGGGGGGGGGAGAAAGACGTATCGAGAGTGTGTGCGGTAGGCACAGAGGCACAACTAGCGAGTGTGTGTGTGTGTGTTTGAAAGAGGAGTAGATAGATTATTATTAAGATCGATGTGCCACCCTACTCCTTCGGTGTCGGGTAGTGTGTGTGTGTGTATGTTTGAGAGAGAAGCCAGTCGATAGATTAGTATCAAGATCGAAGTGTCACCATACTCCTTCGGTGTTGGGAAGTGTGGGTGTGTGGGTGTGGGTGTGTGGGGGGGGCAGTGACACTCACATATCTCTACTCTTATAAAAAACAGAGTTGGTGATGATGGTGTTCCGGCCATCCTGCAATATAGGCCATCCGATTTATTGAAGGAAATATGCCCTAGAGGCAATAATAAAGTTATTATTTATTTCCTCATTTCAAGATAAATGTTTATTATTCATGCTATAATTGTATTAACCGGAAACATAATACATGTGTGAATACATAGACAAACAGAGTGTCACTAGTATGCCTCTACTTGACTAGCTCGTTAATCAAAGATGGTTATGTTTCCTAACCATGAACAATGAGTTGTTATTTGATTAACGAGATCACATCATTAGTCGAATGATCTGATTGACATGACCCATTCCATTAGCTTAGCACACGATCGTTTAGTATGTTGCTATTGCTTTCTTCATGACTTATACATGTTCCTATGACTATGAGATTATGCAACTCCCGTTTGCCGGAGGAACACTTTGGGTGCTACCAAAACGTTACAACGTAACTGGGTGATTATAAAGGAGCATTACAGGTGTCTCCAAAGGTAGATGTTGGGTTGGCGTATTTCGAGATTAGGATTTGTCACTCCGATTGTCGGAGAGGTATCTCTGGGCCCTCTCGGTAATACACATCACATAAGCCTTGCAAGCATTACAACTAATATGTTAGTTGTGAGATGATGTATTACGGAACGAGTAAAGAGACTTGCCGGTAACGAGATTGAACTAGGTATTGGATACCGACGATCGAATCTCGGGCAAGTAACATACCGATGACAAAGGGAACAACGTATGTTGTTATGCGGTCTGACCGATAAAGATCTTCGTAGAATATGTAGGAGCCAATATGGGCATCCAGGTCCCGCTATTGGTTATTTACCGGAGACGTGTCTCGGTCATGTCTACATTGTTCTCGAACCCGTAGGGTCCGCACGCTTAAGGTTTCGATGACAGTTATATTATGAGTTTATGAGTTTTGATGTACCGAAGGAGTTCGGAGTCCCGGATGAGATCGGGGACATGACGAGGAGTCTCGAAATGGTCGAGACGTAAAGATAGATATATTGGACGACTATATTCGGACATCGGAAAGGTTCCGAATGATTCGGGTATTTTTCGGAGTACCGGGTAGTTACGGGAGAAGTAATGGGCCTTGATGGGCTTTAGTGGGAAGAGGAAAAAGGCGCTGCGCCCCCCTCCCCTTTGGTCCGAATTGGACTAGGAAAAGGGGGCCGGCCACCTCTCCTTCTCCTCCTATTCCTTCTCCCTTCCTCCTCTCTTGGTGGACTCCTACTAGGACTTGGAGTCCTAGTAGGACTCCCTATCCTGGCCGCACCTTTGCCTTGGTCGGCCTCCTCCTCCTCCATCCTTTATATACAGGGGCAGAGGGCACCCTCTAGACACAAGTTGATCCACGTGATCTATTCCTTAGCCGTGTGCGGTGCCCCCTGCCACCATATACCTCGATAATACTGTAGCGGAGTTTAGGCGAAGCCCTGCTGCTGTAGTACATCAAGATCGTCACCACGCCGTCGTGCTGACGGAACTCTTCCCCGACACTTTGCTGGATCGGAGTCCGGGGATCGTCATCGAGCTGAACGTGTGCTCGAACTCGGAGGTGCCGTAGTTTTGGTGCTTGATCGGTTGGATCGTGAAGATGTACGACTACTTCCTTTACGTCGTGTCATCGCTTCCGTAGTCGGTCTGCGTTGGGTACGTAGACAATACTCTCCCCCTCGTTGCTATGCATCACATGATCTTGCGTGTGCGTAGGAAATTTTTTGAAATTACTACGTTCCCCAACAGTGGTATCAGAGCCTAGGTTATTTATATTGATGTTATATGCACGAGTAGAACACAAGTGAGTTGTGGACGATACAAGTCATACTGCCTACCAGCATGTCATGCTTTGGTTCGGCGGTATTGTTGGACGAGACGACCCGGACCAACCTTACGCGTACGCTTACGCGAGACCGGTTCCCTCGACGTGCTTTGCACATAGATGGCTTGCGGGCGACTGTCTCTCCAACTTTAGTTGAACCAAGTGTGGCTACGCCCGGTCCTTGCGAAGGTTAAAACGGAGTCTATTTGACAAACTATCGTTGTGGTTTTTATGCGTAGGTGAGATTGGTTCTTACTTAAGCCCGTAGCAGCCACGTAAAACATGCAACAACAAAGTAGAGGACGTCTAACTTGTTTTTGCAGGGCATGTTGTGATGTGATATGGTCAAGGCATGATGCTAAATTTTATTGTATGAGATGATCATGTTTTGTAACCAAGTTATCGGCAACTGGCAGGAGCCATATGGTTGTCTCTTTATTGTATGCAATGAAATCGCGATGTAATGCTTTACTTTATTACTAAACGGTAGTGATAGTCGTGGAAGCATAAGAATGGCAAGACGACAACGATGCTACGATGGAGATCAAGGTGTCGCGCCGGTGACGATGGTGATCATGACGGTGCTTCGGAGATGGAGATCACAAGCACAAGATGATGATGGCCATATCATATCACTTATATTGATTGCATGTGATGTTTATCTTTTTATGCATCTTATCTTGCTTTGATTGACGGTAGCATTATAAGATGATCTCTCACTAAATTATCAAGAAGTGTTCTCCCTGAGTATGCACCGTTGCGAAAGTTCTTCGTGCTGAGACACCACGTGATGATCGGGTGTGATAGGCTCTACGTTCAAATACAACGGGTGCAAAACAGTTGCGCACGCGGAATACTCAGGTTATACTTGACGAGCCAAGCATATACAGATATGGCCTCGGAACACGGAGACCGAAAGGTCGAGCGTGAATCATATAGTAGATATGATCAACATAATGATGTTCACCGATGAAACTACTCCATCTCACGTGATGATTGGACATGGTTTAGTTGATTTGGATCACGTGATCACTTAGAGGATTAGAGGGATGTCTATCTAAGTGGGAGTTCTTAAGTAATATGATTAAATTGAACTTAAATTTATCATGAACTTAGTCCTGGTAGTATTTTGCACATCATGTTGTAGATCAATAGCTCGCGTTGTTGCTTCCCTCTGTTTATTTTGATATGTTCCTAGAGAAAATTGTGTTGAAAGATGTTAGTAGCAAAGATGCGGATTGGATCCATGATCTGAGGTTTATCCTCATTGCTGCACAGAAGAATTATGTCCTTGATGCACCGCTAGGTGACGGACCTATTGCAGGAGCAGATGCAGACGTTATGAACGTTTGGCTACCTCAATATGATGACTACTTGCTAGTTTAAGTGCACCATGCTTAACGGCTTAGAATCGGGACTTCAAAGACGTTTTGAACGTCATGGACCATATGAGATGTTCCAGGAGTTGAAGCTAATATTTCAAGCAAATACCCGAGTTGAGAGATATGTAGTCTCCAACAAGTTCTATAGCTAAAAGATGGAGGAGAATCGCTCAACTAGTGAGCATGTGCCCAGATTGTCTGAGTACAACAATCGCTTGAATCAAGTGGGAGTTAATCTTCCAGATAAGATAGTGATTGACAGAATTCTTTAGTCACCATCACCAAGTTAGTAGAACTTCGTGATGAACTATGATATGCAAGGGATAATGGAAACGATTCCCAAGCTCTTCGTAATGCGGAAATTGATGAAGGTAGAAATCGAGAAAAACATCAAGTGTTGATGGTAGACAAGACCACTAGTTTCAAGAAAAGGACAGAGGGAAGAAGGGGAACTTCAAGAAGAATAGCAAGCAAGTTGCTGCTCAAGTGAAGAAGCCCAAGACTGGTCCTAAGCCTGAGACTAAGTGCTTCTACTGAAGGGACTGTCACTGGAAGCGGAACTACCCCAAGTGATTGGCGGATAAGAAGGATGGCAAAATGAACATAAGTATATTTGATATACATGTTATTGATGTGTACTTTACTAGTGTTTATAGCAAACCCTCAGTATTTGATACTAGTTCAGTTGCTAAGATTAGTAGCTCGAAACGGGAGTTGCAGAATAAACAGAGACTAGTTAAGGGTGAAGTGACGGTGTGTGTTGGAAGTGGTTCCAAGATTGATATGATCATCATCGCACACTCCTTATACTTTCGGGATTAGTGTTAAACCTAAATAAGTGTTATTTGGTGTTTGCGTTGAGCATGAATATGATTTGATCATGTTTATTGTAATACGGTTATTCATTTAAGTAAGAGAATAAATTGTTATTCTGTTTACATGAATAAAACCTTGTATGGTTACACACCCAATGAAAATAGTTCGTTGGATCTCGATCTAGTGATACACATAATCATAATATTGAAACCAAAAGATGCAAAGTTAATAATGATAGTGCAACTTATTTGTAGCACTGCCGTTTAGGTCATATTGGTGTAAAGCGCATGAAGAAACTCTATGCTGATGGGATTTTGGAATCACTTGATTATGAATCAGTTGATGCTTGCGAACCATGCCTCATGGGCAAGATGACTAAGACTCTGTTCTTCGGAACAATGGAGCGAGCAACAGATTTGTTGGAAATCATACATACTGATGTATGTGGTCCGATGAATATTGAGGCTCGCGACAGGTATCATTATTTTCTGATCTTCATAGATGATTTGAGCAGATATGAGTATATCTACTTGATGAAACACAAGTCTGAAACATTTGAAAAGTTCAAAGAATCTCAGAGTGAAGTGAAAAATCATCGTAACAAGAAAATAAAGTTTCTACGATCTGATCGTAGAGAAGAGTATTTGAGTTACGAGTTTGGCCTTCAGTTAAAAACAATGTGAAATAGTTTCACTGCTCATGCCACCTGGAACACCACAATGTAATGGTGTGTCCGAACGTCATAACCGTACTTTATTAGATATGGTGCGATCTATGATGTCTCTTACCGATCTACCACTATCGTTTTGGGGTTATGCATTAAAGACAGCTACATTCACGTTAAATAGAGCACCATCTAAATCTGGTGAGGCGACACCATGTGAACTATGGTTTGGCAAGAAACCTAAGCTGTCATTTCTTAAAGTTTGGGGTTGTGATGCTTATATGAAAAAGTTTCATCCTGATAAGCTCAAACTCAAATCGGAGAAGTGCGTCTTCATAGGATATCCAAAGGAAACTATTGGATACACCTTCTATCACAGATCCGAAGGCAAGACTTTTTTTGCTAAATTCGGAAACTTTCTGGAGAAGGGGTTTCTCCTGAAAGAAGTGAGTGGGAGGAAAGTAGAACTTGACGAGGTAACTGTACCTGCTCCCTTATTGGAAAGTAGTACATCACAGAAAACTGTTTCTGTGACACCTACACCAGTTAGTGAGGAAGCTAATGATGATGATCATGAAACTTCAGAACAAGATACTACTGAACCTCGTAGATCAACCAGAGTAAGATCCGCACCAGAGTGGTACGGTAATCCTGTTCTGGAAGTCATGCTACTAGATCATGATGAACCTACGAACTATGAAGAAGCGATGGTGAGCCCAGATTCCGCAAAGTGGCTTGAAGCCATGAAATCTGAGATGGGATCCATGTATGAGAACAAAGTATGGACTTTGGTTGACTTGCCCGATGATCGGCAAGCAATTGAGAATAAATGGATCTTTAAGAAGAAGACTGACGCTGATGGTAATGTTACTGTCTATAAAGCTCGACTTGTCGCAAAAGGTTTTCGGCAAGTTCAAGGGATTGACTACGATGAGACCTTCTCACCCGCAGCGATGCTTAAGTTCGTCCGAATCATGTTAGCAATTGCCGCATTCTATGATTATGAAATATGGCAGATGGATGTCAAAACTGCATTCCTGAATGGATTTCTGGAAGAAGAGTTGTATACGATGCAACTAGAAGGTTTTGTCAATCCTAAAGGTGCTAACAAAATATGCAAGCTCCAGCGATCCATCTATGGACTGGTGCAAGAATCTCGGAATTGGAATATACGCTTTGATGAGTTGATCAAAGCATATAGTTTTATACAGACTTGCGGTGAAGCCTGTATTTACAAGAAAGTGAGTGGGAGCACTACAGCATTTCTGATAAGTATATGTGAATGACATATTGTTGATCAGAAATAATGTAGAATTATTCTGTAAAGCATAAAGGAGTATTTGAAAGGAGTTTTTTCAAAGAAAGACTTCGGTAAAGCTGCTTACATATTGAGCTTCAAGATCTATAGAGATAGATCAAGACGCTTAATAAGCTTTTACAATGAGTACATACCTTGACAAGATTTTGAAGTAGTTCAAAATGGAGCAGTCAAAGAAAGAGTTCTTGCCTGTATTACAAGGTGTGAAGTTGAGTAAGACTCAAAGCCCGACCACGGCAGAAGATAGAAAAAGAATGAAAGTAATTCCCTATGCCTTGGCCATAGGTTCTATAAAGTATGTCATGCTGTGTACCAGATCTATTGTATACCCTGCACTGATTTGGCAAGGGAGTACAATAGTGATCTAGGAGTAGATCACTGGACAGCGGTCAGAATTATCCTTAGTGAAATAAGGATATGTTTCTCGATTATGTACGTGACAAAAAGGTTCGTCGTAAAGGGTTACGTCGATGCAAGTTTTTGACACTGATCCAGATGATTCTAAAGTCTCAATCTGGATACATATTGAAAGTGGGAGCAATTAGCTCGAGTAGCTCCGTGCAGAGCATTGTTGACATAGAAATTCGCAAAATACTTACAGATCTGTATGTGACAGACCCGTTGACTAAAATTATCTCACAAGCAAAACATGATCACACCTTAGTACTCTTTGGGTGTTAATCACATAGCGATGTGAACTAGATTACTGACTCTAGTAAACCTTTTGGGTATTGATCACATATCGATGTGAACTATGGGTGTTAATCGCATGGTGATGTGAACTATTGCTATTAAATCACATGGCGATGTGAACTAGATTATTGACTCTAGTGCAAGTGGGAGACTGAAGGAAATATGCCCTAGAGGCAATAATAAAGTTATTATTTATTTCCTCATTTCATGATAAATGTTTATTATTCATGCTATAATTGTATTAACCGGAAACATAATACATGTGTGAATACATAGACAAACAGAGTGTCACTAGTATGCCTCTACTTGACTAGCTCGTTAATCAAAGATGGTTATGTTTCCTAACCATGAACAATGAGTTGTTATTTGATTAACGAGATCACATCATTAGTCAATGATCTGATTGACATGACCCATTCCATTAGCTTAGCACAAGATCGTTTAGTATGTTGCTATTGCTTTCTTCATGACTTATACATGTTCCTATGACTATGAGATTATGCAACTCCCGTTTGCCGGAGGAACACTTTGGGTGCTACCAAACGTCACAATGTAACTGGGTGATTATAAAGGAGCATTACAGGTGTCTCCAAAGGTAGATGTTGGGTTGGCGTATTTCGAGATTAGGATTTGTCACTCCGATTGTCGGAGAGGTATCTCTGGGCCCTCTCGGTAATACACATCACATAAGCCTTGCAAGCATTAAAACTAATATGTTAGTTGTGAGATGATGTATTACGGAACGAGTAAAGAGACTTGCCGCTAACGAGATTGAACTAGGTATTGGATACCGACGATCGAATCTCGGGCAAGTAACATACCGATGACAAAGGGAACAACGTATGTTGTTATGCGGTCTGACCGATAAAGATCTTCGTAGAATATGTAGGAGCCAATATGGGCATCCAGGTCCCGCTATTGGTTATTTACCGGAGACGTGTCTCGGTCATGTCTACATTGTTCTCGAACCCGTAGGGTCCGCACGCTTAAGGTTTCGATGACAGTTATATTATGAGTTTATGAGTTTTGATGTACCGAAGGAGTTCGGAGTCCCGGATGAGATCGGGGACATGACGAGGAGTCTCGAAATGGTCGAGACGTAAAGATCGATATATTTGACAACTATATTCGGACATCGGAAAGGTTCCGAATGATTCGGGTATTTTTCGGAGTATCGGGTAGTTACGGGAGAAGTAATGGGCCTTGATGGGCTTTACTGGGAAGAGGAAAAAGGCTGCTGCGCCCCCCCTCCCCTTTGGTCCGAATTGGACTAGGGAAAAGGGGGCCGGCCACCTCTCCTTCTCCTCCTATTCCTTCTCCCTTCCTCCTCTCTTGGTGGACTCCTACTAGGACTTGGAGTCCTAGTAGGACTCCCTATCCTGGCCGCACCTTTGCCTTGGCCGGCCTCCTCCTCGTCCATCCTTTATATACAGGGGCAGGGGGCACCCTCTAGACACAAGTTGATCCACGTGATCTATTCCTTAGCCGTGTGCGGTGCCCCCTGCCACCATATACCTCGATAATACTGTAGCGGAGTTTAGGCGAAGCCCTGCTGCTGTAGTACATCAAGATCGTCACCACGCCGTCGTGCTGACGGAACTCTTCCCCGACACTTTGCTGGATCGGAGTCCGGGGATCGTCATCGAGCTGAACGTGTGCTCGAACTCGGAGGTGCCGTAGTTTCGGTGCTTGATCGGTTGGATCGTGAAGACGTACGACTACTTCCTTTACGTCGTGTCATCGCCTTCGCAGTCGGTCTGCGTTGGGTACGTAGACAATACTCTCCCCCTCGTTGCTATGCATCACATGATCTTGCGTGTGCGTAGGGAAAATTTTGAAATTACTACGTTCCCCAACATTTATATCTGACGGATAGGAAGGAAACTATGGTATTTTTGCAAAAAGATACCCACACCCCTCTCCTCATTTGCAAATAAGGCATTTTGTCGTTCATCCTTTTGTCCCACAAGATAAACTTCTCATACAAATGCATCTTGATGTTCCGTGCAACGCATGGGCATCTTGCTAGTAGGGAGAAGGAGTTTGTGTGACACATATCTAGCTATATTAAGGGATAGGTAGATAGCATATGTGTGAGAGACATTATTATACTTTGAGACATTAGTGGTTGTGGGTGGGCGGAATTAAAGGGGTGGGCGTGTTAGACATAGAGAGCATGTGTGTTTCTGTGTGAGAGACTTGTAGGATGGGGTATAAAGACGAATTTAACCCTGACGGAGGGAGAGAAATACACAAAGTGCGTGTGTGTGATTCCGATGCCCACAAGGAAATCAGATATGTATGCGTGTGAGAGAGATTGCACAATTCATTCACGTATCACTATCTAGCGATCGTGGACGTGCATCACTTGAACATAAGTCAATATCTACTTCGTATCGTGGCCAAAGGTACAATATCGATTTAACTCTATAAAGATTGGACACTCACATATCACATTTTTTTCTATTTAAATAAACCTTTTCAGTTGTGCATGCCAAAGTTACAGTGATGTTTCTTCAAACAACCAATGTAGCTATCATGTACATGCACCATTGTTACTCTTGCATTCAAATTCATTAGTCTTGGATGATTTAAGTTTCTATTTTGAAGTAATTTATGTAGTATTCATATATGAATTCAACGGGTACGCAATTTATGAAATGGAGGCTATGTAATATATGAGGTAACACTTTTAAGCAGCTGACTACAATATCCATTTCTTTTTGTGCGCCTCTACACTAACACATCAATGCATTATGTTTAAAGTAAATAACCAATGGCACTAAATTATCTATTTACACAAGAAATACATAGGCTGAGCGTTTGATCCCTTTTTTTGTGAACGCGCCACTACACCCATACGAATGGCCGCGCCCGTGTGAACGTCCAAGTTATCGGCGCATCATCCCGAGTTATTGTCTTTTTTCTGGTGTGGACTTCACACCAGTTATTAACTGCTGATGCGTGCCCCGTGTACACAGTCTAGCATGACCTTCCCGCTAGCACGGTCCAAAATTAGTTGAAACCGGATACGAACGATCCCGCGGGTGGCAAAATCTCCCGCCTCCTTCTAAAATTTCTGCCACCTTAGTCTTTAGCATGCGAAATCCCCCTTTTTTCCTTGGTGCACGGAGACCAACAGTTACAATACCGCCCTCATCTACATGATAGGTCGGGGCTGCTTTGGTAACTTCCGGTTCCCCCCACTACACGGTACCCCCAAATCCTTTCCCCTCCCGCAAAAACGACTAACTCCACAGCACCGGAGCATCTTACATCACGACGTCCGTACTTCATCGCCCTTTCTCCCCTCCCCTCTCGAAACCCTAGACTGCTCATCCATCAGCGTACCATAGCCCATTCACTGCCAGCGGCGTCCACCTCGCCGGATCTGCTTCTGCGGCCGCATCTACCCCTCCCACCTCCCCTAGAAACAAGTAGACTGCTCATCCAGCACTGTACCATAGCCCAATCAGTGCCGGCCTTGTCCACGGCTCCAGATCTGCTTCGCCAGTACTCTCGTCAACCGCCGCGCATCTGCAGCGGCTCATTCGTACTCCCCACCGGAGACGCTTCGTCCACACCCCCCTGAGCTGCCCACCAACGCCCCCGTCGACGGCCTCTGATCCTCTTCGCCAACACCTTCCTCAACCCTACCGGAGCCGCTTCGCTGACACCTTCCTCAACCCTACCGGAGCCGCTTCGCCGACACCATCATCAACCCTACTGGAGTAGCTTCGCCTATACCATTCTCAACCCTACCGGGGCCGCTTTGCCAACTCACAAGTCCACGGCCTCAGATCCGCTTCCTCGCACCCTCATCCAACCTACCGGAGCAGCTTCTGACACCACATCCACGGCCGCAGATCCGCATCGTCGACACCACCCTTAACCCAACCACCGGAGCAGGTTCTGACGCCCCGTCCATGGCCGCAGATCCGCATTGTCGACACCATCCTTAACCCAACCACCGGAGCAGCTTCTGACGCCCCGTCCACGGCCGCAGATCCGCATCGTTGACACCATCCTTAACCTAACCACCGGAGCAGCTTCACCTACGCCCTCGTCCACGGCCACAGATCTGCTTTGCCCACACCGTAGTCCACCCTACCGGAGCCGCTCCATAAACACCCTACTTGACGGTTCTAGATCTCCTTACCGGACCCCGACAGCCAGCGCAGCGTCATCACCCTTGTCGTTTCTAACCTGATTCCCACCGTCTGGAGAGATGCCAAGCACCCGCCACGGCCTAGGTACTTGTCACCTTTAAACCCGTCCAGCATCACCTGCCCGGTGTACTTCAAATATACTAACCGGTCGCTGTTACCTGTTATGCAGCTGGCAAAAACTGTAAGGACGATGTTTCTTCTGGATCTAACAGCTTGGCCAACCAAGATCCTGGACTGAGGCATTGGTTTGATCTTGTAAGCGCGTCTCTCTCTCTTGTATTGTTCTGTGCCTGCCATCGTGCTTTGCTAGGATTTTCAACCAGTAATCCCTTTGTGCAGACAATGATTTCTACTACTGGCTGCTAAATTAGATATGTAGATGTCATACATGATACTACCTCGTACCTCCGTTCCTAAATATAAGTCTTTTAGAGATTCCACTATAGGCTACATACGGAGCAAAATGAGTGAATCTACACTCAAAAATGCATCTATATACATCTGTATGTGGTCCATACTGGAATCTCTACAAAGACATATATTTAGGAACAGGGGTAGTACATTACACAAAATCGTAGGTGGCATGTAGGAATTCCAGTGCACTACATTAGGCTCCCTTAGAGTGCCTGCTAGTCCAGCATACAGAGTCATGGCTAGTTTATGGTACGCACACAATCGTTAATTGGTGGTTTAAATATGCGCAAGGGATATGCAATGTAGTATCATGTAGAGATGTTTGAAATTAGCCGTGTCAACTTGCAGATAGGGTTACACAATGAAAAAGTACAACATGTATGTGGCAATTTCATGGAACATCGCAAAAAAAGGAGAGGCAGCGGTGAGCCTATACAGTGTGCTATGGTACGTCACTCCTCCATTGCAGTTATTTGTATGCCAGTTCTATTAGCCAAGTTTCTTAGGGAAAGTTATTACGAGTTATCCTGAGAAAATAAGCACCTGTGAATATAAGCTCCATGTAATAAGCCAACCAGTTATTTTCTTGCATTTTCAGCTTATCTTTGGTATGATCAGTGGAAAGTCTAGATTGCATTATATTTTTTTCATTTTGCTGCCCGTATGGAAATTAATTTGGCGTGCAAACATCACAAATTGAACCCAGTGCAGTAATTAATATGATGGGAAAACAGACCATCAGTATTTGCTTAAAATGCAAATACAAAGATACCATCTACTTGGCACAATCTACTTTGGTCAATGTTTTCCATAGAGATCCCATTGCCTAATTTAAAAGAAGAACGCATGACCCACATTTAAATGAAGAACAATTATTTATTGAAATTCGATGGTCCAAGTGGCTGGTTATTATCATATAGCAGCACCACCTGAAAGCATCATATAGCAGCAGTAGTAGCTCATAGCAACTCATCATACAGCAGCAGCAGTCTGCAATTCATCATATACCAGCAGCAGCTCATAGCAATTCATCATATAACAGCAGCAGGAGAAGCTCGTAGCAATTCATCATATAGCAGCAGCAGGAGCAGCTCATAGCAATTCATCATATAGCAGCAGGAGGAGAAGCTTATAGCAACTCATCATATAGCAGCAGCATCAGCTCATAGCAATTCATCATATAGCAGCAGCAGCAGCTCATAGCAACTCATCATACAGCAGTAGCAACTCATAGCAATTCATCATATAGCAGCACCAGGAGCAGCTCATAGCAATGCATCATATAGCAGCAGCAGAAGCACCTCATAGCAATTCATCGTATAGTGGATCAGAATGAAAATTTGGCAAAAAATCAGAGGATATCCTCACCTTGTTGGACGAGCTCATCCTTCAACAGCACCTCAAGGCCATGGCCTGGGAGGAGGGGAGGGGGAATAAGGTGCCTTCTACTGCAGTGTGGCATCAGCCGTAGTTGTGCAGCGCCCGCCGGAGTAGTGCGTTGGACGAACCATAGTGGAGCAGCTGCTGGAGACCATGAAAATGAGGGGTGGCACCAGAGGGAGGAGCAGCCAGGGAGATTTTCCTCTACCCGCCGGCCATGTAGCCTAGCTGGACATAGCATCGTCGAGGACCAGGCCAGATGGGACCAGTGGTGACGGCTCGCTGGAGGAACCCTAGTGCTGCAGGCAGGGGATCAAGGTAGAGGGAAAGGGGAGAGGAGATGCAAGCGGGCAGGCAATGAATGCTTGCGTGTTTGTTTCTACTTGAGGGTCAGGTGTGACACGAGCGTCAGCAATTGCATTTTGAGTGTAATATAGGCAGACAACAGAGTCATTTCACTATTCCCCTTCCCATCAATTTTTAGTGAGGTTCTACCCGAAACACCCCCCCCCCTCCAAAGCGAAATTAGTTAAGCCCAAGCCCATAACTCAAAAATGACTTCTTTACATGTTTTATGGCTTATTTTGACAATATGTCCTGAAAAGGCGGAATTGAACTGGCCCTTAACCTGCAATTCAATTGTGCATGCAATGATGAATCACTCCTGCCTGCTATCTGTACATTTAGGCATCATCATACATGGCATAACCTAATACATGTGCATTCCATTGTAGAATCTGGAATATGCAATGTTTATGTTAGTTCATACGTTGCACATGATGTTTAAATGCCCCTTAAATCTGGTCAGTCAAGTGATGGTCTTTAAGCCTCCTTCTTTGCTTCTTTTCTTGATATGTAAGATTTGCTCACACATCTGTTCAATTGCTTGTTTGCATCAGCCAGCCATACTAGGACTGTTTGCTTTGATTACTTGTTGTTCTTGACCTAACACTCTAACAGAGCTTGTCAACGATTTAAACACTAAGGGCTGCTGTAGTGGGGCCTTGTCTAACTCATAGGTGACATAAAGGTTTGGCTGTACACTACAGTAGGCTCTCCAAGAGTACCTGGAGATCCAATTCAAAGGTATGCCTAGTTTTTACATAGTGCAGACATAGTAAATTCTCATTTCATTGTGTTCAAGTGCAAGAGATGCGGCATGTTTCATTATGTGGTGTTGTTTTGTTATAATCTCATCCTTTTGTGTTCACAGACTATAAAGTATGCATATTTATCTTCCAAGGAGACGAGTAACTAGTTTGTGTCACCTTGCAGAGGGGGTGCAATGAAGATAAGATTGAGGATTTTCAAGTACAAGATGTTAGGAAGGAGCCTTGCAAGAGAAGTAGGAGCTGCGTTGAGTCTCTTCAACCTGCTAAGGTAAGTCACTGTATGCAACTCAATAGTTCAATTCCTTGTTTGTTTCAGGCATAGTTAATTTGCTCTTTTCAATTGCTTTATTTGTCCTCAGTTAATGAGATGCCCAAATAATCATGCCTAATGTTCGGTACTTGTATAACTATTAGTTGACAAAATTAAAGACCTTACCATTTAATTACTCTGTCAAAGTGTGCCTGAAGCTTTGAAGTCTATTAACCAACTATTATTGCATGAGGCTCACAATCTAGTTTATACTACGCTAGTGATTGCATAGTTTTGCCTGATGTAGTATGTTTGTATGAAACCCTCTGTTGTTCATTATGCTCCCTAAGACTTTAATTGGGATACAGAATGGCCAACTGCTTGCTTATAAGCAACATGCTGTCTAAATTTGTAACTTGACTGTGTTTTCGATTGGGCCCCAACATCATGCTCCTCTGGTGAACTAAGAGGGATTTCTGTATGCAGGCTGCACAGACTATCTTTCTTATAATTTTTAAAATATCACCTGCTTATGCTTCATGACGTGTAACATTATTGTTAGTCCTATTTTGCCATGTAGTACAAAATAGTGTCTTGCTCGCTTCACTGTTGTAACTATATTTTTGCCCTAGTCATGTGTACTTACAGAAACATTTCAGGATGAAGTGACATCAACACAAAGATCTGCGAGCTGTGCGGCATGGCCGTTACCGAATGATTATGGATTAGAATTGGAATGTGCTGATGATCTCGAGCATCAACTAGAGGTGGCAAGACAACGTGTACATGATTGTCAACATTTAAACAACAAGTTGAGACTGGACATGCAGGTACTAGATGCAGGAGTCAAAAAATGAAACAAGACACTGAGGTAACCATGAAGGAATTGGAGATTTTGCAAACTGGAATTTGTGCTACCTGAATCCAGCCAATCGATTATAGTTCAAATGGAGATAAGTTGATGCGCGTCCATAATGTATGAGTTGTATTTGCCCAGTGTATGTAATTTGCTGTTTGTGTATGCTTTATTAACACCTATGCTGAACCATAATGCCCAGTGGGTATAATCGGCTGTAATTTCTTTATTGTATAGTGTAGGATTATTCTACCTTTCTATGCCTTGATCTCTTTGTTGTATAGTGTATGCTTTTTGGAGGTGATAGTATTGAGTAGGATAATTCTTTGAATATGCTATATCATTCAAACAGGGGCCAACTCGCCCGACCATGGCCCTTCACGGGCCGTACGATCCATGGGTCATGTACGGGCCGTCGGATCCATGGGCCTTCAATGGGCCGTCGGACCCATGGGCCTTCAATGGGCCGTCGGACCCATGGGCCTTCAATGGGCCGTCGGCTCCATGGGCCTTCAATGGGCCGTCAGATCCATGGGCCTTCTACGTCTCGTAGGATCCATGGGCCTTGTAAGGGCTGCTCATTTATGGGTATCGTACGGGCCTTTAATGGGCCGTATACGGGCCTTTAATGGAAATCGTATGTTTTATGGGATGACTATAATGGGTCGTTAATAGGCCGTATTTGGTGATGCTATGAAAATGGCCCAACAGATTAACGGTCCACAAACGGGCCGACTGTAACGACGGGCTGAATTTGGCCCACAAGCAGAAAATGACAGTAATGGGCCGTAAGTAACCGAATGCTGCAAATGAGCCCAAGAATAAATGGGCCCTCAGAAGGCCGAAAGATAACTTGGGCTGGAAATGGCCCAATGGAATAACGGACCGTTAATGGGTATAAAGTGATACACTGTTCATTACGAGCCAGTTTCACCACGGGCCGTTTATGGGTGTAAAGTGATACACTGTTCATTACGGGTCAGTTTCAACACGGGCCGTTAATGGGCCAATAGTTACAAAAGGCCTCATATGGGCCGAAAGACGTCATTGGCCATACATGGGTCAGAAGTGAAAATGGGCTGGAATCATATTGGATGGCCCAGATGACGCTACTGGGCCTAATTTAGATAGGGCGTAACGGGCCTTGGGTTAGCGGGCTGTAAATGGGCTATACACGAACAGGCCGTTAACTGGCTTTCCATGGGCCAGCCCGCCACCTTTTGACCAAGTCAAACGGGCCGGCGTTTTCACAGGAATGGGCCACTGTTGGGCCATGCCACGTGTCGACGTATCATAGGCGCCTTCTGTCCAATGAGTGGATGGCATCTGTCCCAACGATGAGCCGACACGTGTTTCCTCCAGCCAATGATGATTTTACACGTGGAAAATCCCCATTGGTCGGGGCTGTTAATGGGTTATCAGATCCAAAACCCGACCCGATAGCTTAACGGCATTCCGTTACGGTGGATGCCATGTGTCGGTCACCCTTGACGAAAGCACTTCTGTGACGCGTGATTTATCGTCATGGAAGTGGACACTTCCCTGATGATAATTTTGGTAATGTCATGGAACACTTCTACGACAGCACACGTATGACTATCTTGATTCTGTCATAAATTTGTCATGGATGTAAATGCATGACAAAAAACGCGACCTACTATGACAAACACGTATCATCACGGAAGTGTATTTTTTTAGTGGGAGGGGGCACCGCACACGGTTAATAGAAACTTGTGTGTCTTTGGGGTGCCCCCTGCCACCGTATATAAAGGAGAGAGGGAGAGAGGCTGGTCCCCTAGGGGCACGTCAAGTGTATGGAGTCCTACTAGGACATCCAAGTCCTACTACGAATCCTTTCCCTTTTAGGAGTAGGAGAGAAGGAAAGAGAGAGGGAGTAGGAAAGGGCAAGGGGGCCGCCGCCCCCTTCCCCTAGTCCAATTCGGACCCATGGGGGGGTCTCCACCTCCCCTTGGCCTGCCTCCTCTATTTCCCGTATGGCCCAATAAGGCCCATTACTTCTCCCGGTGAATTCCCGTAACTCCCTGGTACTCCAAAAAATACCCGAATCACTCGGAACCTTTCCGTTGTCCGAATATAGCCTTCCAATATATCTATATTTACGTCTCGGCCATTTCAAGACTCCTCGTCACGTCCATGATCTCATCCGGGACTC